>NC_041381.1:320708928-320747218 GCF_002162155.2 Triticum dicoccoides | reverse complement strand
ATTGGCCAAAGGAGGGGACAGACCAGGCCACAAGGGGGCTGGTGCAGGCCCTCCCTTGTTTGGCCAGCCCTAGGGAAAGAAAAGGGGAAGGGATATCCCCTCCTGCCTTTCCCCCTCATGGGAGAAAGGGAAGGGGGGCACCCTCCCCTGCCTTTCCCCACACTCCAAATAAGGAAAGGGGCGCGGCTTGGGAAGGACCCCAAGTAGGATTCCTCCAACTTGGGCACCTCCTTTGGCTGCTCCTCCCTCCCTCCCACCTATATATATGAGGGAGGGGGCGCCTAGCACACAACAGACAATTGCCAAGCCGTGTGCGGTGCCCCCCTCCACCGTTTACACCCTCGGTCATATTTTTGTAATGATTAGGCGAAGCCCTGCGAAGATCACTTCACCATCACCGTCACCACACCATCGTGTTGTCTGAACTCATCTACTACCTTGATACGTCTCCAACGTATCTATAGTTTATGAAGTATTCATGCTGTTATATTATCATTCTTGGATGTTTTACAATCACTTTATAGCAACTTTATATCACTTTTTTGGGACTAACCTATTGTCCCAGTGCCTAGTGCCAGTTGCTGTTTTTTTCTTGTTTTTTTACATCACAGGAAATCAATATCAAACAGAGTCCAAACACCGTGGAACTTTTTGTGGATTTTTTATGGACCAGAAGACATCCAAAGGGCCAGAGCAGCACCTCGGTGGCCTCCCGCACCCCTTCTTCACCCTATAAATTCCCAAATATTCCAAAAACCCTCGGGGTAACCCTAGATCAGAAGTTCTGTGCCGCAAGCCTCTGTATCCATGTAAACCAATCTAGACCCCTTTACGGCACCCTGCCGGAGGGGGAGATCATCACCGATGGCCTTCTTCATCATCCCGGCGGCCACCATGATGAGGACGGAGTAGTCCACCCTTAGGGCTGAAGGTTTGTACCAGTAGCTATGTGTTTAATCTCTCTCTCTCTCTCTCATGTTCTTGAGATGTCACGATCTTGATGTATTGCGGGCTTTGTTAATATAGTCGGATCATATGGTGTTTTCCCCTCTCTATCTTGTTGTGAATTGAGTTTTCCCTTTGAGATTTCATTTTATCTGATTGAATACTTTTATGGATTTGAGAGCACTTGATATATTTCTTGCATATGAATACTCGTTGTGACAATGGGGTATCGTATTGATTCACTTGATATATGTTTTGGCACTCAACTCGCGGATTCCTGATAACCCGCAAGTATACGGGATAGTTGTAGCCTCTTTCGATAAGTAAGAGTGTCGAACCCAACGAGGAGCTAAAGGTAGAACAAATACTCTCTCGAGTCCTATCGGCCACTGATACGACTCTACGCACACTTGACGTTCGCTTTACCTAGAACAAGTATGAAACTAGAAGTACTTTGTAGGTGTTGTTGGATAGGTTTGCAAGAATATAAAGGACACGTAAATATAAACTAGGGGCTGTTTAGATAAATAAGAAATAAATTAAATATAGCGAGTGTGGAAAAGTGGTGGTAGGAGTTGTGAAATTGTCCCTAAGCAATTGACTACTTTACTAGACCGATAGCAAGTTTTATGTGGGAGAGGCCACTGCTAGCATGTCATCCCTGACTTGGAATTCTATGCACTTATGATTGGAACTATTAGCAAGCATCCGCAACTACTAACGTTCATTAAGGTAAAACCCAACCATAGCATTAAGATATATTGGTCCCCCTTCAATCACGTATGCATCAATTTCTATGCTAGGTTGAAGCTTCTGTCACTCTAGCCCTCCAATACATAGTCCTATCAACATACAACTAACCCTATGGTATGATTCACGCGCGTGCTCATATGATGGGCACCAAAGGACAGCAACATAACCACAAGCAAATTAAATCAATCATAGCAATTCATCAACCACCAATAGGGCAATGAAAATCTACTCAGACATCATAGGATGGCAACACATCATTGGATAATAATATGAAGCATAAAGCACCATGTTCAAGTAGAGGGTACAGCGGGTTGCGGGAGAGTGGACCGCTGTAGATAGAGGGGGGAAGGTGATGGAGATGTTGGTGAAGATGGCGGAGGTGTTGGTGTAGATCGCGGTGATGATGATGGCCCCCGGCAGCGTTCCGGCGCCACCGAAAGCAAGGGGGAGAGGGGCCCCTTCTTCTTCTTCTTCCTTGACCTCCTCCATAAGTGGGAGAAGGGTTTCCCCTCTGGTCCTTGGCTCCCATGGCTTGGGAGGGGCGAGAGCCCTTCGAGATTGGATCTATCTCTCTGTTTCTGTGTTCTGGAATTCTTCCCTGGCACCGTTTCTTTTATATCCGGAGATTCGTAACTCCGATTGGATTGAAACCTTCGCCCAGATTGTTTTCCAAAAATTAGCTTTCTTGCGGCCAAAGAAGGGCATCAGCCGCCTTACGAGTGGCCCAGGAGGGTGGGGGGCGCGCCCACCTGGAGTGGGCGTGGGCCCCTATCTCCTGGCCACCTCGGGCACCATGTCGCGTTGAATTTACTTCCCAAAAATCACAAATATTCCAAAATAATTCTTCGTACGGTTTTATCCTGTTTGGATTCCGTTCGATATGGGGTTTCTGCAAAACATAAAACATGCAACAGACAGGAAACTGGCACTGGGCACTGGATCAATATGTTAGTCCCATAAATAATATAAAAAGTTGCCAAAAGTATATGAAAGTTGAATAATATTGGCATGGAACAATCAAATTATAGATACGACGGAGACATATCAGCATCCCCAAGCTTAATTCCTGCTCGTCCTCGAGTTGGTAAATGATAAAAAAGATAATTTTTGATGTGGAATGCTACCTAGCATAATCTTGATCATCTGTTTAATCATGGCATGAATATTAAGATACGAGTGATTCAAAGCAATAGTCTATCATTTGACATAAAAACAATAATACTTCAAGCATACCAACCAAGCAATTATGTCTTATCGAAATAACATAGCCAAAGAAAGCTCATCCCTACAAAATCATATAGTCTGGCTATGCTCCATCTTCATCACACAAAATACTCCCATCATGCACAACCTCGGTTTCAGCCAAGCAATTGGTTCATACTTTTTAACGCGCTTTAGCTTTTTCAACTCTTATGCAATACATGAGCGCAAGCCATGGACATAGCACTATGGTGGTATATGATGGTGGTTGTGAGGAAAAAAGGGAGAAATAGTCTCACATCAACTAGGCGTATCAAAGGGCTATGGAGATGCCCGTCAATAGATATCAATGTGAGTGAGTAGGGATTGCCATGCAACAGATGCACTAAGAGCTATAAGTGTATGAAAGCTCAAACTGGAAACTAAGTGGGTGTGCATCCAACTTGCTTGCTCATGAAGACCTCGGGCGTTTGAGGAAGCCCATCATCGGAATATACAAGCCAAGTTCTATAGTGAAAATTCCCACTAGTATATGAAAGTGATAACTCAAGAGACTCTCTATATGAAGAACATGGTGCTACTCTGAAGAACAAGTGTGGTAAAAGGATAGTAACATTGCCCCTTCTCTCTTTTTCTCTCATTTTTTTATTCTCTTTTTTCTTTTTTTATTATTATTTTTGGTGGGCTTCTTTGGCTTCTTTTTTTCAATTGGGCTTCTTTGGCCTCTTTTATTTTTCATAAAGTCCGGAGTCTCATCCCGACTTGTGGGGGAATCATAGTCTCCTTCATCCTTTCCTCACTGGGGCAATGCTCTAATAATGATGATCATCACACTTTTATTTACTTACAACTCAGTATTACAACTCGGTATCTCGAACAAAGATATGACTCTATATGAATGCTTCCGGCGGTTTACCGGGATGTGCAACGATCTAGCATAGCAATGACATCAAAAAACGGACAAGCCATGAAAACATCATGCTAGCTATCTTAAGATCATGCAAAGCAATATGACAATGAATGCTCAAGTCATGTATATGATGATGACGGAAGTTGCATGGCAATATATCTCGGAATGGCTATGAAAAAGCCATAATAGGTAGGTATGGTGGCTGTTTTGAGGAAGGTAAATAATGGGTTCATGATACCGGCGAAAGTTGTGTGGCACAATAGAGGCTAGCAAAGTGGAAGGGTGAGTGTGCGTATATCCATGGACTCACATTAGTCATAAAGAACTCATATACTTATTGCAAAAGTCTACTTGCCCTCGAAGCAAAGTACTACTACGCATGCTCCTAGGGGGGAGGTTGGTAGGAGTTAACCATCACGCGACCCCGACCTCCACTCATAAGGAAAGCAATCAAAGAACACCTCATGCTCCAACTTCATTACATAACGGTTCACCATACGTGCATGCTACGGGACTTGCAAACCTCAACACAAGTATTTCTCACAATTACTCAACTAGCACGACTCTAATATCACCACCTTTATCTCGCAAAACTATTGCAAGGAATCAAACATATCATATTCAGTGATCTACAAGTTTATGTAGGATTTTATGACTAACCATGTGAATGACCAATTCCTGTCATCTCTCTAAATAGATATAAGTGAAGCAAGAGAGTTTAATTCTTTCTACAAAAGATATGCCCACGCTCTAACAATTATAAGTGAAGCAAAAGAGCATTCTACAAATGGCGGTTTTCTATGTGAAGAGAAACAAGCAATCCAAACTTCAAATGATATAAGTGAAGCACATGAAGCATTCTATAAAGCCATAATCAAAAGATTCAAGTGAAGTACAATGAGCATTCTATAAATAAACCAAGGACTATCTCATACCAGCATGGTGCATAAAAGAAAAGTGAAAACTAAATGCAAAAGACGCTCCAAGACTTGCACATATCGCATGAACGAAACGAATACGAAAACATACCGATACTTGTTGAAGAAAGAGGGGATGCCTTCCGGGGCATCCCCAAGCTTAGACGCTTGAGTCTCCTTGAATATTTACTTGGGGAGCCTTGGGCATCCCCAAGCTTGAGCTCTTGCCTCTCTTCCTTTTCCTCATATCGAGACATCCTCGATTAGACACTTCATCCACACAAAACTTCAACAGAAAACTCGGTAAGATCTGTTAGTATAATAAAGCAAATCACCACTCTAAGTACTGTTGCAAACCAATTCATATTTTGTTTTTGCATTGTGTCTACTGTAATATAACTTTTCCATGGCTTAATCCACTAATACAAAATGATAGATTCATCAAAACAAGCAAACTATGCATCAAAAACAGAACAGTCTGTAGCAATCTGAACATCCACCATACTTCTGGTACCCCAAAAGTTATACCAAAATTATGAAAAATAAAAAAGTTGTATAGCAAGACAGTGCAAAAGGAATCAGAACCAATTGACGTTCCAGTTAAAAATGTAAAATCGTGCACTACAGCCAAAGTTTTTGTCCTGCACCGTACAAACCAACAAGCATTGTAAACATCCTAAAGGCAAACCTTAGCACATTATTTTTATAATACAATGGAATTGTACAAGGGGATAATTATTTTTGTTGAAAATTTTCTGTAATTAAGATTCACAAAGTTTCTGTGAGCATGAACAAAGTTCAAGGCTAGCTCCCACTTCAACAATGCTTGTCTTTCTCACTTTCACTTTCCTTTTTGAAAAGTTTTTCGGTTCCCCGCTTTATTTTTTGTTTTTAAACTATATGAAAGCACTCAACAGAAATAAATGACTCTCTAAAACTTCCGGGTTGTCTCCATGGCAGCGCTTTCTTTAAAGCCATTAAGCTAGGCATATAGTGCTCAAGTAATTGATCCACCCGGATCCCAAGGTATATCAAAGCCAATTTTAATTAACAATGATTTGTAGTTTAGTAGTGAGTACAAAGTAACATATATCATTCAACAACAAAGTCTAACTCTCTTCCTATGCATCGGCATATCATAAATGAACAATTCATGCACACCAAGTAAAGGCCAATGCATAGTATAAGCAGTTTCTTGCAATTTTATCATAATGGAAACATAAAGAGGCAGAGATGTAGTTCCTCTCTCATAATAATTGCAAGTAGGAGCAGCAAGCACATGCATATTATATCTATCAAAATCATCATGTGCAACAGTAAAAGGCAACCCATCAATATAATCCTTACTAAGCACAAACTTCTCCGATATAGTGTAGTTGGGAGAATTCAAAAAGATAATAGGACTATCATGCGTGGGTGCAATAGCAACAATTTCATGTTTAACATAAGGAACTATAGCAAGTTCATCTCCATAAGCATAATTCATATTGGCATCTTGGCCACAAGCATAGCAGGCATCATCAAAAAGGGATATTTCAAACAAATTCAAGGGATCATAGCAATCATCCTTCGGTAAGCACGAAGGGAAATTAAACAATGTATGAGTTGAAGAGTTACTCTCATTAGAAGGTGGGCATGGGTGATCAATCTGCTCTTCCTCCTTTTGTTCTTCGCTCTCCTCATCATCTTTTTCATCCAATGAGCTCACAGTTTCATCAATTTCTTCTTCCATAGCTTACTGCAAAATATTAGTCTCTTCTTGGACAGCGGAGACTTTCTCAATAAATGCATTAATATTGTAATTGTATTCATAATTTTCATAGCAATATCTAAGTATAGCTAAATTTTCTGGTCTATAAACTGAATCATCAAAATCGTCAAACGCTTTAAACATAGATTCAATCTCATAAGCACCCATAAAAGCAACAAATTCTTCTATTTGTTCCACATCATAGTAATCATAGATACCATTAGCATAAGAAGCTAAGCTTTCATTATCATTAAATTTGCATGAAAAGGGAAGGTGTGGAGCCTTCATCCTAGAGCAACAAGTATAATCATGTATCAAGCATAGTTGCCTAGCATACCACTTCAACATTTGAATTTGATCCCATAATAGTTTCCCTTTTAGTGTCAAGCGATAATCCCTAAAGTATTCACGTTGATCCAACGTTACTCCCATCACAGAGTTGAATGGGGTTTTCTCAGGATTATTAAAGTAGTACATAATTTCTCTCACATAACGAGCATCGAGGGTTTTAGGAGGTTCCCATCTCCATGAGTAGCATCTACACCTAATTTTTTTGGTATTTCGTGTTCCATATCCATAACTAAAGATAGAGAACAACTTAGAACAGCAAATAAAAATTACTTAGTGATAAAGCAAACAAGCACACACGAGAATATTCACCCCACGCTATGACTCCCCGGCAACGGCGCCAGAAAAAGGTCTTGATAACCCGCAAGTATACGGGGTAGTTGTAGCCTCTTTCGATAAGTAAGAGTGTCGAACCCAACGAGGAGCTAAAGGTAGAACAAATACTCTCTCAAGTCCTATCGGCCACTGATACGACTCTACGCACACTTGACGTTCGCTTTACCTAGAACAACTATGAAACTAGAAGTACTTTGTAGGTGTTGTTGGATAGGTCTGCAAGAATACAAAGGACACGTAAATATAAACTAGGGGATGTTTAGATAAAGAAGAAATAAAGTAAATATAGCGAGGGTGGAAAAGTGGTGGTAGGAGTTGTGAAATTTTCCCTAACCAATTGACTACTTTACTAGACCGATAGCAAGTTTTATGTGGGAGAGGCCACTGCTAGCATGTCATCCCTGACTTGGAATTCTATGCACTTATGATTGGAACTATTAGCAAGCATCCGCAACTACTAACATTCATTAAGGTAAAACCCAACCATAGCATTAAGATATATTGGTCCCCCTTCAATCATGTATGCATCAATTTCTATGCTAGGTTGAAGCTTCTGTCACTCTAGCCCTCCAATACATAGTCCTATCAACATACAACTAACCCTATGGTGTGATCCACGTGCGCGCTCATATGATGGGCACCAAAGGACAGCAACATAACCACAAGCAAATTAAATCAGTCATAGCAATTCATCAACCACCAATAGGACAACGAAAATCTACTCAGACATCATAGGATGGCAACACATCATTGGATAATAATATGAAGCATAAAGCACCATGTTCAAGTAGAGGGTACAGCGGTTTGTGGGAGAGTGGACCGCTGTATATAGAGGGGGGAGGTGATGGAGATATTGGTGAAGATGGCGGAGGTGTTGGTGTAGATCGTGGTGATGATGATGGCCCCCGGCAGGGTTCCAGCGCCACAGGAAGCAAGGGGGAGGGCCCCCTCCTTCTTCTTCCTTGGCCTCCTCCCTAGATGGGAGAAGGGTTTCCCCTCTGGTCCTTAGCTCCCATGTCTTGGGAGGGGCGGAGCCCCTCCGAGATTGGATCTATCTCTCTATTTCTGTGTTCTGGAATTCTGCCCTGGCACCGTTTCTTTTATATCCGGAGATCCATAACTCCGACTGGATTGAAACCTTCGCCCGGATTGTTTTCCAAAAATTAGCTTTCTTGCGGCCAAAGAAGGGCATCAACCGCCTTACGAGTGTCCCAGGAGGGGGGGCGCCCACTTGGAGTGGGCATGGGCCCCTATCTCCTGGCCACCTCGGGTACCGTCTCGCGTTGATTTTACTTCCCAAAAATCACAAATAGTCCAAAATAATTCTCCGTCCTTTTTTATCCCGTTTGGACTCCGTTTGATATGGGGTTTCTGCGTAACATAAAACATACAACAGACAGGAACTGGCACTGGGCACTGGATCAATATGTTAGTCCCAAAAATAATATAAAAAGTTGCCAAAAGTATATGAAAGTTGAATAATATTGGCATGGAACAATCAAAAATTATAGATACGACGGAGACGTATCAATTCCCGAGGTGACATTGGGGTAATCTATGCATAGGGGTTGATGCACGTTCTTTTCTTTGTTTCTCCGGTAGAAATCTTGGGGCACTCTTTGAGGTTCTTTGTGTTGGATTGACTATTATGAATCTAAAATTATTTGGTGTTATTTTAGTACGAACTCTTGGATATATCGATCAGAAAGAATAATTTCAAGGTGGTTTCGTACCCTACAAACAATTTCTTCTTATTTTCTCCGCTAGATAAGAACTTTGGAGTGATTCTTCGTTGCACGTCGAGGGATGGTTATGTGATCCAATTATATTAGCATTGCTAAGAGATTGCACTTGCGAAAGTACGGACCCTAGGCCTCATTTTCAAGAATTGCAATACTGTTTTTGTGCTCCATTCAATCAATTACTACCTTGCTATTTTTACTTATTCAGATTATAAAAATATATTTCTACCACCCATATTACACTTTTATCACCATCTCTTTGCCGAACTAGTGCACCTGTACAAATTACCATTGTATTTGGTGTGTTGGGGACACAAGAGATTTTTTATTATTTCGTTGCAGGGTTGTTTGAGAGAGACCATCTTCATCCTACGCCTCCCACGGATTGATAAATCTTAGGTCATCCACTTAAGGGAAAATTGCTACTGTCCTACAAAACTTTGCACTTGGAGGCCCAACACAAGTATACAAGAATAAAGTTGTGTAGTGGACACAAGAGATAATGATCAAGATAAGTGAGTGCAACCAATACAAGTAATATGTCCAAGTATCCATGATCAATAAGCATAACATGGTTGCACTCACTACAAGGTGATATGAGAGATGCAACTGATGGACACAAGAGACAATGTTCAAGATATATCATGTGAGAGGCATGAACATATATGTCAGCAACCCAAGAAAGAGAGTAAGAGTGGAACATGGGTGATGCGACAAAGCAAGCAATCATAGTGATCAGGTGAGGCAAGCTGGTAGTGCAAAGATGCAACGTACTAGAAGGAATCATGGCAAGCATGTCATGTGTGCAAATAGTGGGCATGAATAATTTGCATGTCATAGCACAAGCATGAAAGCAAGATATGAGGAAAGTATCATCATTGTATTGGCAAGAAGTCCTAGGTAAATAGCAATGGAACATCATGACTCTCCCAACACAAGAATCAACAATAGCATGTGGCACATGGTAAACATGGCAATAGCAACAAGTATCTCCACCAAGCATGCAAATACACATAGAAGTAGCATAATGGTGAATCATGGGTAGATGCAAGCAAGGGTCACAATTGCATGGCAAAATCATGTAAAGATGCATAATATGCAAAGTGAACACGATAGTATGGGCATAATGTGACAAGTGGTAAATAGCCCATAGCCGTGTGAGAGACAAGTAAAAGAAATGCACGTAGTCGTTGCACGAAGAGAACAGTGGTAAGGACAATTCACGTGATCCCAAAGCATCATTGCTCTCAAGAGCTCGTTTCGTCAACTTGTGGGATTGAGAGGTTGACGAGTATATGTGAGTACCTACACAAAACAAAGACAAATGGAAACTTGTGTGTGCGTGGTATATGTACACATCATCCATCATGATGCGCACGTGCATGTGTCACTTAGCACAAAATATCCAATACTCAAATAAATGAGATGTGTGATATAGAAACATGTCATCCATGATAGGTTTGTTGTTATGTATAGCATAATGGAGACTCAAAGGTTGTAATGCATCACGAGAAATATGTAGAGCATTGTTATTCATGGAATGCATATGGTGCACACAATCATGGTAATCATGCAAGTTATGGAATGCATCAAGATCTCCTAGTATGTATGAGGAAACTATGGGGGTCTCCTCATGAGCATTAATGGAAACATTACATGGAGAATATTGACAATGTCCAAAACAAAGCATATTTGGTTCAATGTGATGATGGCATGGCACAGTAGATGAATTGCGCAAATCATGTAAAGGAAGCATGACAATATCATCACATGAAAAATAAAATCCAATGACCATCATCTCGTCATCTATGCCATAAGTGCAAATGGGATTTATTTTAATGGGGCATGCATAGTTACTATGTTGAGATTCAAATGATGCAATATGGGAGATCTCACTCATAGCATATGACAAGTTTAAAGGATTATCAAACATGATGTGACCAAAAGAATTTTCACATGATATCCTATGGAGCATAGCATCAGAACTAGGCAACTCAACATGCTCATCATCATATTCATCATAAATAGGTAAGTCATGACATGAGGAAGTCGCACTAGCATGAAGCATGGGAATAGGTGGGTCAACATCATGCAAGCAATCATTGGTAAGATAGTCCGCTAGTGGGACAAGAGAAACACCATCACCTATGTTACCTTTGGAGCGCCGCTCATGTGTTGTAGGTGAGGTGTCGAAGATCCACTCGTTGTCATCTTCATCTTGATGGAACCATGTGGGTGGTGCATCATCGTCCACCATGGCCATTGTCGTCTCCTTTGGAGGGATGGACTCGTCGAGGATAGGCATGTCGTCATGTAGGAGACCTAGCACCAAAGAAGAAAACACACTAGGTGTAGAGGTTAAGTCATTAGAAATCATAGTGGCCTCATGTGTCGTGTCAACTACCTCACTCGCTAAGTGTTGTGGCTCACTCACTCCCTCAAGGATGCTCTCACTCATATGGTTGGTGGAGTCACTCAAATGGCGCTCAACCTCACATAGGATGTGTGGCATGCTCTCATGTGTGGGGCTAGTGATGGTCACACTCATCCTCTCATAGTAAATGCTCTCCATGTCATATCTAGTGGAGTTACTCATCTCACTCATGGGGTGGTGGCTCTCCTCACATGACAAATGGGGCATCTCGACGTATGTGGGTGTCGAGAGATGTAGGTGCAAATGTCTCCATGCTCAACTCCTATCACCATGGTCAAAGGGTATGGCCCTTTCTCGACCTACTTGTCACCGTCTTGGTGTTGGAGGCCCATATGATGTGGCACCTCGTAGCTCGCCTCCATGATCGAAGGGAAATTCCCATGCTCGGTCATCTTCCTTGAGGGACTTCCGAAGATGGAAGGGTCACCCTCGCTCGTACGTGGTCGCCTCGTTGTTGAAGATGTCGATGTAAGCGAAACCATGGGAAGTAGGCGAAGATGTCGTACGTCCAAAGGCGAACATGCCTTGATAGCACTTGGCGAAGATTTCGAAGTGGGTGGTGTAGCCGTAGCTCCGTGTTGCTGGAGCTCGTCTCACGGTCTTCTCTTTTGCTCATGAAGCTTGGACTTGGCATGAAGTAGTGCTTGTTGGGAGTTGTACGTTTGCGCTTGTGGAGCATCTGCATGATGATGGTGTCATTGTCGTGCTTGAGCTCGATGGTCTTCGTCATCGTCGTGCACATGATGCTTGGAGGTGACTTGACCTTCATGACAATGTGGATCACGAACGTGATGGTGGTCGCCATGGAGATGTGGACGTGGACAAATTGCGCTGCATCACTTGGGCGCTCCGAAGATGATCGACTTGGTCGCCGTCGCCTTGAAGAGGACGAAGGGTAAGTAAACTTGATTAAGGCCTGAATCTCCTCCATCTTTACATCTTGCTCCTCCTTTTGTGCGGAAAGTTTGTTGTTGATGTAGTCCCTTTTCCTTGCTTCGGAGTGACGAATGTCGATGGAGAGGTTCTCGATGCGCTCTCGCAATCTTGATTGTGCGCCTTGCATTTTTCGTCATAGATCAAAGATGGACGCTTTGATGATGTAGTTGTTCGCGCCGTCATTATTGTCGAAGACCGAAGATGAAATGCCTTGCCTATCCATCACAAGACTCGAGCAAATATGAGTGGAAGAAAGGAGAGAACTATACCAAATGTACCTTGACCGATGTTGAAAATGGATCAATGATCACTCAATGATGTAACAAGGAAATAGCACAATTGGTACCGACTCGTCAATTTCTCACACCTACACAAGTAAGGCTTTGGGTGGAGCTCGGTGAGGATAGTGGCACAAAAATTTTGATGCAAAATGTTAGCAAGAGTCAATAATGTTGAAAAAAGTTTACAAGTTCGCAAGTGAAACAAGTAGACCAATATCAATGAATGGCACACGGAAACACACACACGGATAGATAAATGGGGTTGTGCAACCAAGGAATGAGCACAAAATGTGGAATCCACAGAAAATGCTCGTGTTGCACAACTCAAGAGAGAAGCTAGAATGATTGCTCAATAGGCGGATACGACACTTGTGCACAACCTATAAGATGCAAAATGAGTAAACTTTCTATCCCAAGTATGCTATGTATGTATGGTTCCCGGTATTCTAACACAAGATGATCCAAGATGATCGGATATGATACCATATGATATATTGTGATGATATGGATATTGCTTACAAGCTCTTTGTTCACTCTTTTTCTTTGCTTAAAAGCGTATTCTCTTTCTTTCTTTCTTTGATATGGCCACTTTTGCACAATGCACAAACCAAGATAGCAATTGTGTATATGCGGGAACAATCTTGTGACACAAGAGATGATATGATGATACCAATATGAATGGTATGTATGCAATGGGAGGTGTAGATCACTAATAACTAATGTGCACAAGTAAAGTTGCCGGCAATACTCAATGGCTAGTCTCGATAGGCAAGTGACGCGAAATGGGCTAGGGGTTATCAATGCAATTGCAAGGAGAATATACAATGGTGTCGTCGAGGTTACCATCCTTGGCAATGATGAGAGGCGATGTTGCCTATGTCGACCCGTTCCTAGTTAGCCGAATCACCTTAGGAAATGGAAAAACCGCGGACTCAAAATCTCCAAAGGCAAAAGTCAAATGGTGGTAGCGGAAAGCAGTGGTGGTTTGCACTCGGCAATGTGGAAGTGGAATAATGGGATATGCGAGTCGAAGTTGAAGTTGCCGTCCCTAAGTAGCCGAAACACCTTAGGAGACACAAGCCACAACTCAAACAAGCTCTAATGCTATATGGATCAAAATGGGTTAGGTTGCGGAATTCGGTGGTGGTGTAGCGGATGATGTGCTGGAAGCCCTAGGCAATGATGCCAAAATTCCAAAAATTCGATGGAGTCAAATGATGTTGGTGGTATTTTTGTGGAATGGGGAACGTCAATAGCTTCAAAATGAGCTAAAGAACCTCAAAATTGGAGTTCGGATGAATTAGTTATGGACAAAACAAAAATCAGCCGAAGTCAGTGTTCACAAGGGTCGGACGTCCGATAAGGGTCGGACGACCGGTGGCTGGAGTGTGGGACGGACGTCCGGAAATGGACGGAAATCCGATGTTTTGGTACTGGATCGGGGGTGTCGGACGTCCGGTAAGTGATGGTCGTCCGATGGTTCTGGGGGCGTCGGACATCCGAGAAAACATCGGTCGTCCGGTGGGTCTGGGTCAACTCAAGATCCGAGTTTTGGGACGCGATTTTGGGCGGAAATGAGGATTTCAGGGTCAAAATAGATGAGATTTCATGGATGAAAGATGGGGAAAGTTGGGGAAATTTTAGATCCACTCGAAACCAAGCAAATCCATGGATCAAAATCAAAGCAACAAATCGCAAAAAAAATGGGGCTATTTTTGTGGGGAATTTTCGAAATTGCAGAAAAACACAACAAAATTAGGCTAGAAAACAAGGGGGTAGGGGCTCCAAATTTGTGATCATCCTTGCTTTAATCCAAGATGATGTAGAGTAGAACCCTAGATGCCCGATCTTTCACGATTAGAGGGGATCCTACGAAGAACACGAGGGGAAAACAAGGGCAACACGAGAGGAAACACAAGAGAAATCACTCAACCAATAAGATCTGATCACAAATATGCTAGATCCTTGAAACACAAAGAGTGATACACGATACGAATCCAACAAAGAACGATACAAGTAGCTAGTTCATCTCCGTGAGGAGACCTTGAGGGTCATCCCATGAATGGGGTCTTGAATCCAAGATGGATCTTCTCCGAAGAGGCCACGATCTCTCACGAGGAGTAGATCCGTATGGATGAGCAAAGCTCTATCTCAAATGACCTAAACCAATGCTAACCCTAACTAGGAGGAGGTGGAGGAGTATATATAGTCTAGGTCCACGAAGGGGTAAGTGGGAGAGGGATACATGGGCCACAGGCCTGATCTCTGTGCGCAGACATGCGTCGGACGTCCGACGGCTGTCGGTCGTCCGGTCGCTCGCGGGCGTCCGGTCGTTCGGAAGTCTTCGGACTTCCGATGTTATGGCTCTGGTACGATAGTCTCGGACGTACGATCGGGGTCGGTCATCCAGGCGCTGAGAGTGTCGGACGTCCGGTGTCGGGCGGTCGTCCGGGCGTTGTAGGTTGCCTCGGCTGGAGTCGATCTGGCTGGTGAAGTCTCCAGGCGTCGGACGTCCGGAGATCATTGGTCGTCCGGAGGTCGTCGGACATCTGAGAACTGTAGCTTCCTGGTAGCTCTTCCTCTTGTTCCTCGCGCTTGGTGTCCTCGCAGTCTTGTCCAATGCTCCTAGCTGATCCATGGCCTTCCTCCTGGTTCCTGGACATGCGTAGCACATATGTTTGAGGTAGTAGCCATATCTAACATGTGGAAAGTGACGATTGGGAGAGGAGCGAGTTCACCTTGTGTTCAATGGCGTATGTTTGAGGTCTCGTCATATGTCCTCTTGGGGCTTGGAGAGTAGTCGGAGTGTACATGGGGATGAACGTCTCCAACGTGGGATGCTCCCCATTTATTACGCTTGGGGATGTTGATACGTCTCCAACATATCTATAATTTATGAAGTATTCATGTTGTTATATTATCATTCTTGGATGTTTTACAATCATTTTATAGCAAGTTTATATCATTTTTTGGGACTAACCTATTGACTCAGTGCCTAGTGCCAGTTGTTGTTTTTTGCTTGTTTTTTACATCGCAAGAAATCAATATCACACGGAGTCCAAACACCGCGAAATTTTTTGTGGATTTTTTATGGACCAGAAGACATCCAAAGGGCCAGAGAAGCACCTGGGGGAGCCCCAAGGGGGCACAACCCACCAGGGTGCGCCTGGGGGCCCAGGTGTGCCCAGGTGGGTTGTGCTCACCTCGGTGGCCTCCCGCACCCCTTCTGCGCCCTATAAATTCCCAAATATTCCAAAAACCCTCAGGGTAACCCTAGATCAGAAGTTCCGCCGCCGCAAGCCTCTATATCCATGAAAACCAATCTAGACCCCGTTCCGTCACCCTGTCGGAGGGGGAGATCATTATCGGTGGCCATCTTTATCATCCCGTGGCCACCATGATGATTTGGGAGTAGTCCACCCTCGGGGCTGAGGGTTTGTACCAGTAGCTATATGTTTAATCTCTCTCTCTCTCTCTCTCTCTATCTCTCTATCTCTCTCTCTCTCTCTCTCTCGTGTTCTTGAGATGTCACGATCTTGATGCATCACGGGTTTTGTTAATATAGTCGGATCATATGGTGTTTTCCCCTCTCTATCTTATTGTGAATTGAGTTTTCCCTTTGAGATTTCGTTTTATCGGATTGAATACTTTTATGGATTTGAGAGCACTTGATATATGTCTTGCATATGAATACTCATGGTAACAATGGGGTATTGGATTGATTCACTTGATATATGTTTTGGCACTCAACTCACGGATTCCCGGGGTGACATTGGGGTAATCTACGCATAGGGGTTGATGCACGTTCTTGTCTTTGTTTCTCCGGTAGAAATCTTGGGGCACTCTTTGAGGTTCTTTGTGTTGGATTGAGTATTATGAATCTGAAATTATTTGGTGTTATTTTAAAATGAACTCTTCGATAGATCGATCGGAAAGAATAGCTTCGAGGAGGTTTTGTACCCTACAAACAATTTCTTCTTATGTTCTCCGCTAGATAAGAACTTTGGAGTGATTCTTCGTTGCACGTTGAGGGATGGTTATGTGATCCAATTATATTAGCATTCTTGAGAGATTGCACTAGCGAAAGTACGGACCCTAGGCCTCATTTTCAAGAATTGCAATACCGTTTTTGTGCTCCATTCAATCAATTGCTACCTTGCTGTTTTTATTTATTCAAATTATAAAAAAATATTTCTACCATCCATATTACACTTTTATCACCATCTCTTCGCCGAACTAGTGCACCTATGCAAGTTGCCATTGTATTTGGTGTGTTGGGGACACAAGAGACTTTTTATTATTTGGTTGCAGGGTTGTTTGAGAGAGGCCAACTTCATCCTACGCCTCCCACGGATTGATAAACCTTAGGTCATCCACTTGAGGGAAAATTGCTACTGTCCTACAGAACTCTGCGCTTGGAGGCCCAACACGAGTCTACAAGAATAAAGTTGTGTAGTAGACACAATACCATGCCGTCTTGCTGGATCAAGAAGGCGGAGGACGTCACCGAGCTGAACATGTGCAGAACACGGTGGTGTCGTGCGTTTGGTACTTGATCGGTTGGAGCACGAAGAAGTTCGACTACATCAACCGCGTTGTTAAATGCTTGCGCTTACGGTCTACGAGGGTACGTAGACACACTCTCCCCCTCTCGTTGCTATGCATATCCATGGATAGATCATGCATGTGCATAGAAAATTTTGTTTTCCAAGCAATGTTTCCCAATGGTGGCATCATGATCCAGGTCTATGCATAGATGATATGCACAAGTAGAACACAAAGAGTTGCGGGCGGTGATAGTAATACTGCTTACCACCAACGTCTTATTTTGATTTGGCGGTATTGTGCGATGAAGCGGCCCGGACCAACCTTACATGTCCATGCACATGAGACCGATCCCACCGACTGACATGCAACTAGTTTGCATAAAGGTGGCTGGCGGGTGTCTGTTTGTCTGAATCAAATTTGACTGCAGCTTGAAGAAGGTTAAAACAGCGAACTTGATGAATCACCTTTGTGGCTTTATGCGTAGGTAAGAACGATTCTTGCAAGAAGCCCGTCGCAGCCACGTGAAACTTGCAAAAACAAAGTAGAGGACGTCTTACTTGTTTTTGCAGGGCATGTTGTGATGTGATATGGTCAAGATATGATGTGATATATGTTGATGATGATATGATCATGTTTTGTAATATCGACAACCGGCAGGAGCCTTAGGGTTGTCTCTTTATTGTATAAAGTGCAAGCGCCATGTAATTGATTTACTTTATCACTATGCGTTAGCAATAGTTGGCATGACGACCTTGATGGAACGACGCTACGATGGAGATCAAGGTGTCGAGCCGGTAACGATGGAGATCATGACGATGATTTGGGGATGGAGATCAAAAGCACAAGATGATGATGGCCATATCATGTCACATATTTTGATTGCATGTGATGTTTATCCTTTATGCATCTTATTTTGCTTAGAACAGTGGTAGCATTATAAGATGATCCGTTCACTTAATTTCAAGATAAAAGTGTTCTCCCTGAGTATGCACCATTGCTACAGTTCATCGTTTCGAGGACCATGTGATGATCGGGTGTGATAGACTCTACGTTCATATACAACGGGTGTAAGACGGTTTTACACATGCAGAATACTTGGGTTAAACTTGACGAGCCTAGCATGTATAGACATGGTCTCGGACCACTAGAGACCGAAAGGTCGAACATGAGTCATATAGTAGATATGGTCAACATAGAGATGTTCACCATTGATGACTACGCCATCTCACGTGATGATCGGACATGGGTTAGTTGATTTGGATCTCGTATCACTTAAATAACTTGAGGGGTGTTAATTTAAGTGAGATTTCATTAGTAATTTGATTAAGTGAACTTAAATTTATCATGAACTTAGTCTTAATAGTTTTTGCATATCTATGTTGTAGATCAATAGCTCGCAATATAGCTCTCCTATTTTTGATATGTTCCTAGAGAAAAATAAGTTGAAAGATTATAGTAGCAATGATGCGGACTAGGTCCGTGATCTAAGGATTATCCTCATTGTTGCATAGAAGAATTATGTTCTTGATGCACCGCTAGGTGACAGACCTATTGCAGGAGCAGAAGCAGAAGTTATGAACGTTTGGCAAGCTTGATATGATGACTACTTAATAGTTTAGTGCGCCATGCTTTACGGCTTATAACTAGGAAAGCAAAAATGTTTTGAACACCACGGAGCATATGAGATGTTCCAAGAGCTGAAATTGGTATTTCAAATTCATGCCTGTGTTGAGAGGTATGAGGCCTCTGACAAGTACTTTGCCTACAAGATGGAGGAGAATAGCTCAACCAGTGAGCATGTGCTCAGAATGCATGGGTACTACAATTGCTTGAATCAAGTGGGAGTTAATCTTCTAGATAAGATAGTGATTGACAAAGTTCTCTAGTCACTATCACCAAGCTACTAGAACTTCGTGATGAACTATAATATGCAAGGGATGACGAAAATGACTACCGAGCTCTTCGCGATGCTGAAATCGGTGACTAGGCCAGGGGTAGTGGGCTGGCCAGCCGGCTGACTAGCTGGGCCGGTTGGCCCTGTGGGGGGCTCCCTTTTTCATGTTTTTTCGTTTTGTCTTTATTTATTTATTTATTTTCTGCTCTTATTATATTTAGTTTTATAAAACATAAGCCTAGTCCCTAAAATATTATTTTTGTTTACTCTACTGCCACAAAGTGTTTGCTACACAATCAAAATAGTTTACATTTTTACAATTCTTAAAAAGGCATTTAATTAATTGTTTTACCGCTGTTTTATTTATTTTAGGCACTTTAAACACGTTGTAAAATGTTGGCTTCTCTACCAATATTGACTGTGAATTATTTGCCACATTTTGAACACTTTAGTTTTCATGTTTGAGAATTTTACTAACTCACTTACAATTTGATTTTGGAATTGAATTGTGTTTGAATCGAAGCGAGATTAGCAACAGTAATCATGATGGCTTGGCACCATTAACATGGGATTACTGTAGTAAGGGGAAAAGTTTTGGTTACGAAAATCTAACAGATCTTTTTGGTCGTGGTTACTCTTCTCGAGGAGGTCAATCCACTATGTTGATATCTTGATTCCTCTTCTCTAGGTCATCATGATGAAGTCGTAATCCTTCCTTTGGGAGTTCCGTCGTACTTACGAAAGAATAAAAAAGGGGGGTATTCCGGGAGAACGGACCTCGGCAAGGTTGATTATCTGGTCGATAACATCAGGGAGGGTGGCGGAAAGTAACTCCCGAATTGAAACTTAAGAAAGTACGAGAGCAAAGTAAGGAGGTTCCATGGGAAGTTTCAAGCGGGTAGGCAATCATTCGATGCCTGAAATAGGGCGTGAAAGGGGCTCAAGGCAACGAAAATAAGTATTGTGCATGATACCAGAATTGATTACTAGGAAAGTGAGTCAGGAATTACCTACGAAACCAAGAGCAAGGGATAACTTTGTCATCAAGGTGTACAGGAGAGTCAGGTTTCGATCCTGTGGAACTGTGGGTTATGGGCCCACCATGTGGTCTAAAAGTAGGAAGGTGGGTGACATATTGCACGATCATGTATGCAAGGCAAGTCAGAGGATAGTCTGTCGGTTATGTCGGCAACAACATCGATACCAAGGGCGAGGGACGAAGAGAACCATCTTCCTGCTCGTTGAACGAGGCGGACCAGTAGGCAAAGTTCTCGTCCATCAGTGGTTACTAGAATGTCATCAACAAAAGTAATAGGGTCTTTCTGACAGAATTGTACACTGAGGTGTTTACAAAAGCAGGAGAGTATTACTGCTTAGATCATATAGATCACAAGAAAGGTTAAACCAAACAATGGAAAGGAAAAATATGATTATCAGATTTAAATAGAACAATGGAAAGGAAAATGTGTTTAAACACATATTTCAAGGGTATATCCTTCCCAAGGACAAGCAGAGCATGATATCCATGACAGGATATAATGTAGAAAACTCTTTAGATAAGGTGAGAGAAATTTCATGACATTACCTATACAACGGTGTTAGGGTAATTGATAAGGAAAATTTAGCATTTGGGCTTCAAATGTTCTTATTGAAATCGGAGTACCACAGACATGCTTTGAGATAGCATTGACATGGTCTTCAAGCAAAGGTCAGACTTTGGATACACAAATGATCCATCAGGAGCAAATTAAAAATAAGTCTTACAATTTCCTCCAGGGGGAATGGTTATCCTTGCAAAAGAAATTATAATGATAGGTCCTCCAGCATGGGGGGGGTGCTAGGCATGACATCATACTACCAGGTCATCAAAGGACCAACATCATAACTCCTGGAAAGTTGTCCCAACCATCATATCTGACCGAGATTCAGATCTGATTAGTGTCATGATACCTCAGACTCTGGATGTCCGAGAAGAAAAGGTGCAACTCAAATCGACGAAATGACATTGCAAGATTCTCGGGAAATGAACAATGGGAGCGGGTTCCTGAAACAATAGTTCGTCATTAAACCAAGGAGGGGATGAGAAGGTGGTTGATGGGCTTAGCAACAATTCATCGAGAATTCCAAACGGATGGATTTCCACAATAATGTGAACAAGAAGATGACACTTGTCAATTCAAATTATATAATGTTGTATGCTCTAGGAAATCATACACCATCAATCATTAGTTAATAGGTGTGCCCGAAATATGACCTTAGGCAGCAAGGTTAGTGTTAAAGTGATGATTCGATAACCAACAGTCTAAGAACGAACTGTCAATCGTTAACTTCAAAGCAATAGGGTTGCTAGAAGTACAGAACTCAAACAACATCGTTAGCATATTGGTATCCTGGTTAAAAACAACACCGGGACCAAGGAAGAATGGTGATGGTGAGAAGTATCATCATACCGAGAATTTCTAAGAGGTGGAGCAATCCCCACAACATTCTCGACATAAAAGACAGTAATACTTTAAGGCAGAACACAACACTAGTTAGAGAGCAAGTTGTATTCATAATGTGGACAAGTTCGCGATGAAAGGAAGGCAAGGGTGTTGTCGATGATAATAAAAAATCATCGAGGGCAAGGATGGTACTTCTCATCATGAATTCAATTGTTATCCTGGAAGGTATCATAATGTTGATGATGATCATGTTACATTTGTCGAGAAATTTCATGAAGATGTAATCGATCGGGAATGACATCCAGTCAAAGGAACGATGAAGCGAAAGGTTATTCGAACCATGGGTACGACACAAACTCGAAATCAAGTTTTTTGTTCAAGGAGAAATGACATGACGAGGGAGATCAATGTAAGATTAGCTCATCGTCAAAATTGTGCTCCGGGAAGAAGGACCATGTAGCACTATTAAAATTTAGCATGATAATGATATAGCCAAACAAGCTAGGAATGGTGTGCGGGTACAAACTCGTACTTAAAGAAGATTACTAAGAGTTGTTGAACCGTAGTGCGGACTCGGTTCAGTTATCGATGTCTTGGAGTGTTTAATAACTCAGAGCCCATGAAAAATTGTAATCAGTGAGAATGTAATACTTGATGAAGAACTCATAAGGAGTTATGCAGTTCCAAGATAATCTCGAGATACCAGGGGGTAATACTCGACGACTGTCCAAAGTAGAGCTTGGACTGGGGTATTGTTCTAAAGAAGATAAGTGCTTAAACATGCACGAGAAATGGTATTTCAAGGAGATCATGGTCGGAACCTCGATTGCAAAAGGCCAGATCCCAGATATAAGATGTACTTATAACAAGGGAATAATTAATTTAAGAGAAGCTTCAATGATAAGATCTACATCGTGTCCATGGGCATGAACACAAAGTTCAAGGTCGACTCCCACTTCTTTAATGCATATCATTTCATTCACCTCTCGCTTTGATATAACTGTAATGTTGGAATTTTTATCTGGTAGAACACCGGAAGAGTCTGACTTGTGAAAACTTTCGGGTTCTCACGGATTAGGGGAAGGCATAGGTTCAACCCATTGGGCATCTTAGTAACATATACCACAAGTTTCAAAAGTAAATACACAAGCTCGAAAGCAGAGCATGGTTGGCCAAGCATATGATACAATTTACCAAAGGCATTATGTATCAGGGGAAGGACTCACAAGGTGATTGGATATGAAGGACATTGTCGGATAACAATCCAACAATGGATCGGGCGATCCACAACGGAGCTGACGTGAGTATCGGTACTCACTCAGAGGAAGAAGAATGCAGAGACATCAGATTCAAGAATCACCTGATTAGTCTGATGCTTAAATAGAAAGAAATTATGGTTTCCAAAATGAAGGATGAGAAGCAGACGCTCTGATCAAGGATAGATAAGTTGAAAAACACTTAGTTGGGCAATCAATAAAGGTTTGAATTGCCGAGAACCAACTCATGTCCGGAATGACGCCTGAGCCGGAAAGATAATTTTTTAAAAGGATAACCTGATGACTGCATGCATACGCACACATTGAATCAATAGGCTCAAAATGACTAAGACAAGGGATGTTAACGAGGACTACTAGTCATATGGAATTAACCATAATGCAAGCAGGCAAGAGTTTCAAGAGTAACATGTTGCAGAGGATTTTTGAAAGATCGAAAAGTATTCCGAAGAATTTTGTGAGACACATGAACAATTGAGAAGAACGGATACTCGATAAATGTGAGGAAAAACCGTAGGGGTTTTCATGCGAAATAAAACTGCTAGACAGTAAACTCAAAGGATTCTTGAGACAACGGAGAATATTTTGAGGCATCTTGTAACAACAAGAGCGACGAGGAATGATCATGAGAATGACAAGTGCATGCAAACATCCATAGGGATATATCGGTGGCACTGAATTGCAAAGGCGATGAGCACAAGGGTCTCGAGAAAATATTGAGGGATATCCTCAGAATCTTCTGACGAAGCAGGTGATCTTCTGGAATGAGGGCTCTCCGGGAGAAATAGTTACGAGAACCTAGAGTTAGAGTTAGCAAAATCATTTACCCCGAATAGAAGAGAGATCAGAGTCCCAGAGTATAGACGAGGAGTAAAAGATCCTAATACCACCCAATGGCAATGTGGGCCCGTAAGCCACACAACCATGTTAGTAAAAGTTTTTTGATGACTAGACTCAACTTTGGCCAAGGAGTTGGAAAGGGGATTCCTACAGGCAGTCGGCTCTGATACCAACTTGTGACGCCCCCGATTCATCTTGTTTGCCCATGATGCACTTGCCATTAAACAATGTAAAATAACGAATAGAGGGAAACTAAATACTTCTTATTCTAGCTTGTGTGATTCCGCTATCCTCACCATTGCAAAGACTATTAAGGAACACTTCATAATCAGATTTTGGTGGTTCGTCTAACGAACCCCAAAATGGAATTTTGCATGCATCACAGAATTCTTCCAGAGGCATA
Source organism: Triticum dicoccoides (assembly GCF_002162155.2). NCBI lineage: Eukaryota > Viridiplantae > Streptophyta > Magnoliopsida > Poales > Poaceae > Triticum > Triticum dicoccoides. The sequence goes on along the minus strand of NC_041381.1, from coordinate 320,723,263 downwards.
TTATAGGCTCGGTCATACAAGTGAAACAAAACTCTCGAAGTGCGAGGATGAAACTCAAACCTTTTAGTGAATGAGATGGTAAGGTTGTAGTGTTGCGTGCACTTATCTGTGATGAAGGGAGCGAGCTCAGTGTTAAGAATATATTCATCAAATTCTTCTTTAATACCCGCGCCTATCATAAACTCGTCGCACGGCCACCGACATGATTTGGTATCGAAAACCCACACCGAGCTTGCCCTTGGTTCAACATAATCCTGTCGTATCGAGCTCTCACTCGATCATCCCTCTGAGGACCTCCTCCTCAAAGAACTCCTCCTAAAGAAAAGTTCATTTTTGTACGAACAAATTTCTGAAATTTTTGGGCCACAAAATGATGTCAAAAAAACTTCACAAGATTGATAGCAACTACTCATACGAATGCCTAGAGGCTATATCAAGCATTCAAACTACTTAGAACTCAAAAAATTCAACATGCAAGCTCATTTTAAATAGCACCAAGAGCAGCTAATTATGCAAAATATATTCCACTAGCGCAAAAAGTAATTGGAGCATTGGAGGACTCACATACCAAGTAGCAATCCCCCAAAATAGTTTGGGTAACGGAGCTCCAAGCAAAGAGATCGAAAATCTCAGGTTTGGGAGCAAGAACATGAGAGAGAGAGAGAGAGAGAGAGAGAGAACTGCGAGAATTTTTGCTAGAGGTAAGAGACGAATTGGGCTGAAGGAATAAACTAGGGGGGCTTGTGGGGCTCACAAGCCACCAGGCACGCCTAGTGGGGATGGGCACGCCCTGGTGCCTCGTGGGCACCTGGGGCATCCCCTGGGATGTTTTCTGTGCCAAAAATCCTTAAATATTCTATAAAAATTCATGTAAATAATTTAGATCATTTTGAAAACTTTCATCTTTGGGCACTTTTTTATTGCACAGATAATTCAGAAAACAGGATAATCATGGCATTTTATTGCATTTAACTAAAAATAACAGAGAAAAACTGGTACAGAAGGTTGTGCTTACTAAATTCATCAACCACATGCCCCTCAAAAATAGTCCATTAATGAGGTTGATCAAGTCATATTAACAACCGTTTTCGGTTAACATGAAACCGAAGAATCTTGTATAACACTAAGTTACCTCAACGGGGATATGCATCTCCCCAATTATAAGTGTTTCATATTTCTTTTTGACAGTAGGAAGTGGGAGTTCAAAATTTCCAATAGTAATTGTCGAAGTCTTTTCAATAACATGAATACCATTTACTTGAAATTATTTCTTCGGAAAGTGCATCATATGCTCATTGCCATTGATATGAAAAGTGGGCTTGCTTTTGTTGCAATCAATAACAACCCTTGCAGTATTCAAAAAGGGTCTACCAAGGATAATCGACATGTTGCCGTCCTCGGGCATATCAAGTATAACAAAGTTAAGATAGTAACATTTGCAACTACAACGGGCACATCCTCACAAATACCGATAGGTATGGCAGTTGATTTGTCAGCCATTTGGAATGATATTTCAGTGGGTGTGAGTCCATTCAAATCAAATATTTTATATAAAGATAAATCATAACACTAACACTGGCTCCTAAATCACATAAAGCAGTTTTGACATAATTTCTTTTAGTGGAGCATGGTATAGTTGGTATTCCTGGATCTCCTAATTTCCTAGGTATTCCATCCTTAAAATAATAGTTTGCAAGCATGGTGGAAATTTCAGCTTCGGGTATTTTTCTTTAATTAGGGACAATATCTATCATGTATTTAGCATATGGGCCATCTTAAAATATCAGTCAAACGAGTACGCAAAAAGACTAGTCTAAGCATTTCAGCAAAGCGTTCAAATTATTCCTCATCCTAATTCTTAGATGGTTTAGGTGGAAAGGGCATGGGTTTCTTAACCCATGGTTCTCTCTCTTTACCATGTTTTCTAGCAACAAAATCTCTTCTATCATAACGTTTATTTTTAGGAGGTGGATTATCAAGATCAACCACAGGTTCTATTTCAACATCATTATCAGGTTCTTTATGATTATCTAGCTGAGCATCCACATGAACGTCATCATTATCATCATCATTATCACTAGGTGAATGTTCATTACCAGATTATGTTTCACCATCGGAAATAGAAATATCATTACTATCCTCAGAAGGTTTTTCTACTTCAGCTTCACTAGAGGTATGCAAAGTCCTATCATTTCTATTTTTCTTTTTATTTTTAGATGGACTAGGTGCATCAACATTAGTTCTTTGAGAGTCTTGTTTGATTCTTTTAGGGTGACCTTTAGGATAAAGTGGCTCCTGAGTCGTTCTACCTCCTATAGTCATTACTCTAACAGCATGATCATTCATATTGTTATTACTCAATAGAGCAGGATGTAGGGTTTTACCTCCTCGAGAGGGCCCGAACCTGGGTAAACACCATCTCCTCTGTGTCCTCGTTACCATCTAGCCAACACTACGAGATCGAGACCCATCAGTTTAGCTCTGACACCATGGCCTGCGAGGCTGCAAGAGGAGACCAGGCTGAGAGCCATGTGCAAGGGCGCTGAGGCCACAAGGAGGAGGCCGCGTGCGTGGACTAGTGATGTTTAGAGTCTCGGACATAACTGATTTCTAGAAATCTGTAGCCCAAACAAAGGGGTCTTAATAGTACGGATTTCCACCAACCCAAATAAAATAAAATCATCGGAACGCCGTGTTCGATCTTTCTATTTTAGAGGGGAACCTAACCACCTTGTGCCACTTTTGGAATATACATGTGTAGCTTAATCACAATTTTAGACCATTAATTGTGTTGTCATCAACACCAAAATCAATTAAGGAGGGAAATGCCCTTTCAGAGGTAGTCTTGGAACAGCAATGCAGGTAATGTGATCTATTTGTGGATGAACGTTGGATGATGATGGCCGCTAGGGTTAAAGGTGTATATACAAGGGCTCTCCCAAAGCCTCCTGCATAGATATAGTTTCTCTCCTTTGATCCGAGGGCTCTAGATTGGCTAAATTCAATCTCAGTACCTCCCTTGATGGTTAAGAAAGACATAGGAAAGGATGAAATCCATGAAGAATCCCATCTGATCTAAGCGATTCTATGCTTTTCTGGGGGTGGTACGACCCAGCGTGGTCGTACTTAGCGTCATCAAACGTCGTGGACCCCTTTAGTAAAATGGGCATAACTTCTTCGTACAAACTCCAATTTTGACATTCTTGGCCTCATTGGAATCGCGTGAACGGTGTTGATGCACCTATGGTACTATATCTTCATTTTGAGCACTTCAGAAAAAATGTCATTTTTTACACTCCAAATGCGCAAGTCTGGTGCCTGGAAGTCCTTTGTGTTGAACCCCATCCTTAGTCTTTTCAGCGTGCTTGGCCTATGGTTGCTTGAAAACAACTATAGACAAAACAAAACAAAGTAAACTAATAAAAACTAAATAAAACCGCAACCTATGCAATGCTCACAAACAAAAGAGTAAAAAACAATAATCATGCATAACGGACATGTATTGGTTCAATGGGACATGATATATGGAGATGGTATGAAATAAATGAGCTCTAAAAATGCATATAAAATAGAGCCACTCAACTATCATCGCAGTGTGATTGCTTCCATCGAGCACTCCATTAAGTCACTAGCACATCGATTGAGCTTAATTCAGTAATTTGCAATCATTGGGTAGGTCGTGTGGCTCAAGTAGACCATGGAAAAAGTAGTGAAATAATGGAGGACAGTCTGGTGACTACTTGTACAGTTTATTTTTAAATTGTTTGCACTCAAGTTGCTATGTGAAATTACAAACTTAACAGCTCAGTTACACAGACGAGTTATACAGCCAGGGGGAGCCAGAAATTGTGGGCTTTTGTCATGTTCCATTGTTGGAGTTTGCTCCACAACAACGATAACTGGAGAGACAGGAACGGTTATCCAATCCAACCAAAGGCTAAATCATCATCGGTTGCACAAGTGCACAACACTAACAATACTGATGATGATATTGATGAAGTCTCAAATCCTAGTGGCAATGCCACTCCAATCATCATTGCAAATAGGCCACCCGGAAGAAGAGGTGAGAAAGATAAAGGAATGGAGAAACGATAATGTTCAAGACTGTATGGATCGTACATGGACGATAGTTGGAGTCGGCGGCTCTCCTAGGCTTCCCAGCAAGCAATGGTAAGTTGGAAGAAACAAAAAACAAGGACTTGAGATGGTATGAGGTTTAAGGCAATGAAGGAGTGTAAAGTGGAATGTGAGGAGGCAGCAATCGAAGAAAAGAAGTTGCGAGCCTAGCTTCCGTCAAATCAACATCCTAATTGAAGGTATTGTAGGAGAAACAAAATGGAGCAAGACTACAAGCTTCAGTATCGTGAGTAAAAAAACACAAATTTAGCATCAAAGATGGCAAGAGGTACCAGAGCACATGGCAGTGTGGATGGATGGATAACAAGGGTGAAAATGGCAATGGTGATGTAGGAGAGATTTTTCTATAATTATGATGTTCTCTCATATGTTGCATGTTTGATCTTTGTTTTTTAACAATTTGTTATGTCTACTTGAATTAATTTAAATTTAAATTTTAAATCAAACTTCATAATTGGGTTTGGAAGTGATGTTCAAATATGTCTATCCAAAATTACATTATTTAAATTATTATAGTGAGAAAATAGTCTTGCATATGCCTATTATTAAAGAGAAATGAAAAAACTAGTTTTAAGGGATATACTATGATAAGGAGGCTTGCTGGAAATGCACACCTGAGAATAACCCCTGAATCGACACCCGGTATAAGAGCATCTCCATCCCCCCCCAATAGGCCCCCCAGGCCCCTTTTTACCACCGGCTTCAAAATACGACCCAGTCATGCCCCCAAGAGCCCAAATTTTGCCAGTTAGGGCTGAAATTGGCGCCGGCGGACCCAGGCCTAACCCAGCGCGCTGGGGGCCGACCGGGGGCACTGGGGGAAATAAAAACCGCGCCAAAACTTCCCACGCCGGATTCCCTCCCCGCAGGCCCGCCGAGTCAGCGACTACATCGTCGTCCTCATCTCATCGCCTCGGCTCTCGTGCGAATCAATGCCAAGGCTGCCGCTAGTCAGCCTTCCATTGATCATGGGCGGCACACTGAAGGCGGGCCGTCGCGCCTCCCGCCCCTTCCCGCCATGCATCTGCACTCTTGCCGCCCCCTCGTCGCTATAAAAGCCGGCTTCGTCGCCGCTGGCCGAACACTCGCCTCCACAGCAATCTCTCTCACCGCCGACCCCCTTCTTTCCCTCGCCGCCCTTGTTCTCGCCGTCTCTCCTTCACAGTCAAGCCGAACAGATGGCCGAGAGGTTCCCTGGCGACGGAGCGGTGGCCAACTGCTTCGGCCGCCGCCATCTGCAGAAGTGGGAGACGCGACTTTTCAACGAGGCCAACTACCCGGCGCCGCCCGACATGCGTGTGCCGGGCACTTGGAGGCTCAGCACTGGAGGCGTCCTCATGCCCCCACCGCCTCCAACGTTGAACGCCGCAGTGAGATCGCGCAGATCCGGGCGACCTTGCCGTAGGAAGCGATACAGTAGCCGAAGTACGCCCCCGACAACCACACTCTATGGACGGCGTACTTACAGCGCCGCCACACCGACCAGCTCGCGTCCACTAACAGCGCTCCAGCACCAAGGGGGGCCACAACTCCGACGACCGCGTCAGTGGTGAGGCATCCCCGGCTGCACGCTCCACGCCATCCTCGAGCACATCGAGGGCGGCAACTCGCCGCCGTTGGAGTACCCAGTGTCGTCGTTCTAGCGCCAGAGCGACAGCTCATAGCTGCCGAGGCGCATGACGGGGGTGTCCTCCTATTCCTTCGGCTCCCACTCCTCCGGCACGACACCGCTTGCCGCCGTCAAGCCCGAGCCCCAGGAGACGCCGGAGCGCTAGCGCAGTCGCGGCGGCAGCCTCGTCATAAACGAGGGCCGCCGCGAACCTTCACCTTCCCGCGGCCATCATCGCCTGGTCAGGCCAAAGAAGGACCCGGCGACACCATCCGTGGTCATCAAGCAGGAGCACGTGGAGATGGCTACCGGCCTCGAAACAGGCCTGAAATGGGCGCGGGACAACTACGTGCGGGAGGAGATGGAGCGCCAGCACCACGCTATGGAAAAAACTCCCCGTGGCGTCGCTGCCGCGACGAGGGTGGCGTCATCATCCTCGATGACAGCGACGAGGAGGCACCGGCGCCGACCAACCCCGTCCGTAACGGCGACCCAGGACAAGGCTGCAGCAAGGACGGTGGCGTGCAGGACGACAACGACGGCGGCGATGTCAACTACAACGCCTTCTACAAGCTCCTCAACATGTAGTAGGCTCGGGGCGGCAACGTAGTTTTTAAAGTTTTTTATTATGTCTCTACATTTGTACAAATATGAATGAAAACCACCTGAATTTCGTCCTCGTGTCATTTTCTTTGAAATTAGCCGAATTTGCATTTGGAAAAACGGCGTCTAGGCCCAACTTGGAGCGGCAGTTGGGAACCCAAGCGTCCCACGGTGAAAATAACGCTGGTTAACCCTCAGGAGGTGCTATTTCAGTCCCTGGGGCACGGAACAGCCTGAGATGCTCTAACCAGTTTGGCCTCATTTAGTTGCTAGGGAGAGAAACTCCAGGGTAACAAAAGCATGGGTGTGATATCCTCGAAGCATTAAAATACACGGGGTATTTCCCCTCCGTCATTTGGCACTTTGCCACTTCGGGGAGAAAGCTGCCAGTGGGCTCCTCATGGTTCCTGCGGAAAAGACTAAAAAAAGCAAAACAAGATTCGCCCTCAACCTCGTTGCCGCTTCGCGGCAAAATTTCATGTTTTGACCCTTCAGGTATACAATTCAGGATCTGACCCCGGTTCAAAAAAAATTGGTATTTGACCCTTTTTCTTACCGCCAGGGTGGCTGGCGGTAGGGTTAGACAGCCTACCGCTAGGGCCCCTGGCGGTAGGGTAATAATCCACATCAGCACGTGGAGACGGTCGTCGTCCCCCTCCATCGCACCCTACCGCCAGCACCCCTGGCGGTAGGGTGCGAGCAGTTATTTTGTCCGGTCCCTCGCCCCTGCCTTTTCTTCCCACCCCTCCCCCTCCCCCGCTGGCAGTTCCTCTTCCTCCCCCTCGCCCCTCTCTCCCTCTGTCATCTCCTCCACTCTCCTTCTCGGATCTTCACCGTTTCTTCATCGTTTTTGCGGATCGAGATGGCCCCGAAGAAAGAAACGTAAGCTCCTCCAATCCCTCCAAGTAGTTTTTGCAAACTTGCTTCCGATTCGACGCATTATTTGCTTGAAATCCCTCATCTTTTTGAACTTTGATTGGAATTTTTTTCACTTACGATTGTTTTAGCTTGATTGTAGTTCTAGTTCTTAGTTCTTTAGTAACTAGTGGTATTGAATATGAACTCTAATCAATAGTTCATATGTTAGTGTGAAGATGAACCCTAGTTCATAAAAAAATTAAAAAAAGTATGATGTAGTGGATGTGGGACATGTATGTGTAGTGTAGTGGATGTGGAATATGTTAGTGTAGTGGATGCATGTTGATATGATGATATGAAGATGTTGTTTGGAGAAAATACATTCAAGATGAACTCTATTTAAAAAAATTGTTAAAAAATTGATGATATGATGCATGTTTGAGGATTTTATTTTGATATGATGCATGTTGATATGATGTGATCCATCATGTGTAGTAGATGTTGTTGGATGAATATGCTTAAGATGAACCCTAGTTCATTTAATCAAGAAATTTTATTTTTTGTTTATGTATGCTTATGATGCTTTTGTTTATGAAATTTTATTAAGGCGGGCACCTCTTGCGAACAACGTCGGCCCATGGTACTCCATGCTTGACTACGCATTCGACAAGGGTCATCGTGCCCGTTTCATAGAGAACGGAGTGGTAAGCAATATGGAGGAAATATTGATCAAAGTTTTCGGATTGATGATAACAAGTCTGTAACTCTTGTCGTCCAGTTTTCGACAGATGCTCCCGCCACTGCGCATGAGGGGTCACGGGGTTGCCGCGAATATGGACTACGACGAGCGCTACGCGCCATACTTCAAGAGAGCCCGACTGTTGGGTTTCGTGTTGCAGTTCAAGCGTCAGCCGCCGACGCTTGTCCACGCAGATCTGACAGCCTTGATTGACTAGTGGCGACCGGAGACCCATTCTTTCCATCTCCCATGCGGGGAGATGACGGTGACCCTCGATGATTGGGCGATGATTACTGCCATGCCGATCAATGGTCAAGCACTGACCGGGCGAGTGGAGAGGACCAACTAGCAGCAAAGGGTTACCACCCTCATCGGTGACTGCCTCGATGCTAAGGGTAACCATACATCCAATGTACCGTTGCCCTGGCTCTCGGAGCACCGGAAGACATGCCTCGAGGACGCCAATGAGGCGACTGTGGAGTGGTACGTGAGGGCCTACCTGTGGTATCTTCTCACGGAGGTCGTGTTTCCAGACAGCTCCGGGAACTCTGCCAACTGATCGTATTTGTTCTTCCTATCCGACTGGGATGCAGGGTACAGTTGGGGGACCGCATCTCTCGCCTACCTATACCGTTCGGTAAGAGAGTATCTCATTGCCTACCTACGAAAGTATGTCCATCACATTTTGTTATATCTGATCCTCATTTGATGTTTTGCAGCTTGACGACGCAACCCAGAGGACGGGAGACAAGTCCAATATGGGTGGCTTTGTCTGGGGCCTCTCCATTTCGATGTGGGAGCGGCTGCCGGTGGGGCGTCTGGAGAAGCTGCCAAGACGCCCATGGGGGTGCCTATAGCAAGGACGGCGACGATACTCGACACCCCACCGTAGCTTACGAGTGGGAAGTTATCAAACTCTACACGGGCCTAAACAAGACTTCGTACAAGGCCTACACCAACGATATCGATGCTTTGACGATTATGCAGGTATATGAACTCGCTCACCATCTTTCTCTTTGATTTCACTTTTGATCAAGAGTGGGAACTTATGCATGTATATGTAATAGGTAAACTGGTGGCCGTATCATGATCGAGAGTGGGACTTCGATCTGAACGTGATGTGCGATGTGAACCGTGCTCTTTGGCGGTGCATCGTGCCCATGATATGTGTGCACGCCGTCGAGTGGCACTTGCCACACCGCGTGGCCGCGCAGTTTGGGATGTATCAGCATACCCCACCGGACCAACCGACTGATACCAGCGGCCACGTGCTCCACTTGTGAGTGCCAGCGCTTGTTATTCGTGCCCATGATTTCATTGTGTTCGACTTTATTATGATGTTTCTTGTTGCTAATGCCTTGCGGGATGAGCCGGCAGAAGAATTAGTCGATCACAGACTGGGGGAGGAGCATAAAGCTCATGTGATGGCGTGGAACCAACGGAACTCCCGTAAAGATGTGGAGAGGAGAGTGATTGACTAGAATGCTTACGAGGACCAACACATGAGGTGGTACAATGATGGCCGTAAGCACCGTATTCGTCTCAGGCCTCAGTGGACGGTGGAAGACATCGCGGAGCTGGAGAGGGAGGACCCCGAGGAAGAGGCCTACCAGACCAGCATCAAAGACATGCATAATGGATTTAGGGAGTTTGCACCCCTCATCAACATAGTGGTAAGTTTGAACCGATGGTTGTATTTAAATTATTTTATTCGTCATCGTGTCTAACTTATGCCTCTACAGTCCGGTGAGCTGAACGGATGGATCTGCGACGCCTCTGGTGCACTAGGTGATATCCCGGGAGTGTACAATCTGAGAACAAATTGAGGGGGACGATGAAGGTATAATTTCAGCCTCCTTGGAACAGATGTATCTTGTTCACTTGCAATCATAAATCTGATACTTATTATGCCCTTGTTTCATTGTGAGTGCAGAAGTTGGTGAAGCGTTGTCGCAAGCTGGTAGGCCTGCTTGGGTGTGCTGGAGCTGGGTCGGTTGAAGCTTATCATCCCGAAGCCACACAGGGTCACATCGCCTCATCGAGCCATGGTCCCTCGTCGTCTAGGTTGGTTGAGGAGGACGAGGAGGAGGACACAAATGAAGGAGAGGAGGAGGCCTATCATGAGGAAGAGGAGAATGAGAGCGATGGTGAGGAGGAGTATGATGAAGATTACGGACATCCACCAGCTCAATCATCTCAACCATCTCAGTTGCCGAAGAGGAATCCGAAGAAGAAGAATTTGTTGAGTCCGGACCCTTTCCAGGGACCGGTTCCTCAACAGTCCAAGAAGAACACTGAAGAGACTCGTTCAAAGAGGAACGAGGACCGTGCCTCCAAGAGCAAGAGGGGAAGGATAAATTAAATTCTGCTATTCGATACTTGGTTGTAGTTGAAAAGTCTAGTGGTTGTGAAACTATGTGTTGCTATTTGAACTATGTGTTTGCTATTTGTGGAACTCCGTTTGCTATGTGGAACTAAGTAGTGGAACTTCATTTCCTTATTATGCACAAGTTTATGTGGAACTCCGTATGACATGTGTCTGTGATGTCCAAGTTTAATTGTTTCAGATCTGTATTTTGACTCTGTATCATTGTTGTTTTTGACTCTATATCATTGTTTGAGATCTGTTGTTTTTGGAAAGAAGAAAGAAAATGAACTTGGATAGAGGCAAGACCCTACCGCCAAGGACCCTGGCGGTAGGATCAGACAGCCTACCGCCAGCCCCTATGGCGGTAGGTTAACCCTACTGTCAGGGCACTCGCATATTTCGTTACAGGAGGTTTTCGTGACAAAAACCCTGGCACACCCTACCGTCAGGGGGGCTGGTGGTAGGGTTATACAGCTTACCGCCGGGGTCCCTGGCGGTAGGGTGCTAATCCACATCAGCACGCGAAGACGGTGGCCGTCCCCCTCCGTCGCACCCTACCGCCAGGGTCCCTGACGGTAGGCTGTATAACCCTACCGCCAGCTCTCCTGGCAGTAGCGAAAGGGTCAAATCCCGATAATTTTTCAAACCGGGGTTAGATCCTAAAATGTTATGTGAAAAGGGTGTCAAATCCCGATAATTTTTTGAACCGGGGCTAGATCCTAAAATGTAAGGTCAAAACACGAAATTTTGCTCCGCTTCGCCAGGAACTGAGCTGCTGCAGCTTGGCGTGGCTGCTGCCTGCCGGATTCAAAGCTTCGTAGGGGAAGCCATAGGAAGAGATGTGACTGGTTCTACATGTGGAAGGAACCACAAAGAGAAACTGTTGCTGGATCTGCTTGAGCAGTTGAAGGAGGGGGCATGCCGAAGGTAGGATGTGGTCACAGTCAGCAATGAGGTCGCGTGGCCAGAGGAGGTCGCCCGGCGGGGGCTGATCGGTCTCAAGAGACAGCGAAGAATTCGTCCCCGATGTCCGGAGGCGTGTAATATTTCTCGGCGAGGATCGGGTCGGAAAATCCCTGAACAAACTGCGTAGATGATTTTCCCAGGCCGTCTAGTTTTGCCTCGTGGGTTATGTGCCCAGGTAATAGTCGGGGATCCCGAGAAAAACAAGTAGGAGTAGATTCTAATCAGGTGTCAAATTGTTTCACTCTTCCAGCAAATGTACTGTCCTGTAAATCATCAGGCAAAAGGGGAGCTACAAGCCTCATTCATACACACTGGGAAAACCAGCGAAAAGGAGCATGCATCGCGATGTGCGGCTGTTCTGGGTGGAGACGAGAGTTTCTAAGGAGCGGAAGGTTTCATTTATTCAAAACATCCAGAGGAGCAGCTGCCCTTCCAATGTGGATTTACGCGAGGCATGAGTAGGCCAGCGCCTTCTCCTCCGACAGCTCCTGGGCGGTCGCATCCATCTTCTTCCTCGAGAACTCATCGATCGGGAGACCTGCAAGATGACATACAATAAATATTTGGCAGGTGGCTACAAATTAATGTGGTCACACATGTGCGTGACAGACAAGTAGAAGCATGGGAAGAATATATGAACCAAAGAAACTGCCATGCGGTTAAGAGTGTTGCGTCGACACCCACCTTGAACAATTGTCCATTCACCACCACTGCACGTTACTGGGAAGGAGTAGATAAGACCAGCAGGCACACCGTATGAACCATCAGAGTACACACCCATGGAAACAAATGTTCCCTATGATCCACGAAGTCAGCGTGTTAAGACGCTGCATGTAAATAAGCCAAATACCAAAAAGGTCCAAGGGCTGAAACAGACCTCAGGGGTTCCCAGAACCCAGTCACGGATGTGATCACAAGCTGAGCTGGCAGCAGAGAGAGCACTGGAGAGCTTCCTCGCTTTGATGATTGCAGCACCACGCTGCTGGACAGTGGCAATGAACTCCCCATTTAGCCTGCGGAAAGAGGATAACACCATTATTAGATTCTATGAAGGAAAATGGATCTGACAACAAAACTTGATATTTTCAGCATTTCTCATTTACCATTCATCATCTTGAACAAGTTCACGAACAGGCTTCTCTCCACTGGGAGTCTTCACAGTGGCGTGGTTAACATCAGGGTACTGACTGGACGAGTGATTACCCCAGATAATAGCATTCTTCACGTCAGAAACTTGGACACCAAGTCTCTCAGAAATCTGACCGAGTGCCCTGTTGTGGTCTAGGCGGGTCAAACAACTGATGTTCTTCTCAGGGATAGATGGAGCAAACTCCTTCAGGATGAGAGCATTGGTGTTTGCTGGGTTGGCAACAACCAGAACCTACAAAAACAGAACAAAAATGTGAATTTACAAAGAAGTTGCAAAAAACATATTGAACTTTGCATGGCTTTTCAAGCAAACTAAGAAACACCATAACTGAGGCTCAAGTTTGTCCTAAATAAGTCCACATTATTTATGTATTTCTTAATGCGTCCAAATACTGATGTGAACAATAACGAGGAGCATCCGACTAATCTTACAAGTTAAGGAGGGTCTATTTTTTACTATGGTCTTATGCCACATTCAGTACAAAATGCATCACCATGCTAAAGGTTTGCCCTTCAATAAGCCAGTATTTTCTCGAGATACTTCTTAATGCATCAAAGGCACATGTGACGATAAGAATGAAGTGTCCAGGAAATGTTATAACTAGTCTATTTATGGTTTTATCATGGTACTATCACCATCTAACTGAATGCATGTTGACAAAAGGTACAGTTTATATAGCCGATTAATTCATACCTTGCAATTGGGGGCTGCATGAGCTTCAAGAGCAGATGCTTGAGCTTTGTAGATTGAAACATTTTTCGTCATAACATCCTTCCTTTCCATTCCTTCCTTCCTGGGGAATCCACCAACCATAACCGCAACATTCACACCAGTGCAGGCCTCAACAACATCAGTTGTTGCAACAACTCCTATAGTGTACCAACAGAAGGTTTAAGCATCAGCAAGGATGATCATCCACAAAAAGAGGTAATGCTGTCTAAAAAGAAACAAATTGAACAAACCAGCTTACCCTTGAGAAGTGGAAATGCGGCATCAATCAACTCCATCTTGACACCTTTAAGAGCTTCAGCAGCAAATTCAATATCCAGCATATGCAGAATAACAGGCTGGTCTGCACCAAGCATAACTCCCCTGGCAATCATGGGAACAAGAGCATATCCGATTTGTCCTGGTCAACAAAGGAACAAGTCAGTTCATGCTACTTACTAAAATTACCAAGATTCTAGCACGCAAGAATTATTAGTTATTCATCCTAACTTAGCAAGATTCTAGTCATTTAATTTAAGCAACCATGCTGTCCAGTACACTTTCATGTGTTGCATTGAGGCGCCAAACAAGCCAATACACAAAGTAAAACCTGCCTAAGCAAAAATACAACCTTATTTACACGCATAGCACTGCTCTAAACCTCGTGAGGCAATATCATTATGACAACAAAAAGTAAATCGATCCTCTAAACCCAACCAAACTGACCCACTCGTCTGGTGCAATACTCTCTCACTTATCGAATTAACAGCAGCAATCAGTTCAGATCCCTAATCAGATTACGGTACTATCCCGAGATCTGCACCAAAGCCATGCAGCCAGACTAGAAGTTATCATATCATAACAAGCAAATCAGTTCAACAAGTGCACCAACTCCTTGGCGTCTATGCCATATTAGAATATATATATAAGATCAAGCGACTATTAGCAGGTCTACCCGCAAATCCTTACCAAAGGCCATCAGATCAGCCTATCAAATCACGCAAACACCACAACTCGGGCCAAATTACAGACAACGAACCAAGCTAGCAGTGAGCTCTCCCACTTGTCTGATCCGCCACTATTTGCCACTTCCACTTCAGTTCGCCCCCTACCCGACCAGATCAAGACATGTAAGAGAAGATCTAGCTAGCAAAGCACACTCAAAACCCCACTTGGAGTGGATCTCGACGACTTGGC
>NC_041381.1:320701101-320708681 GCF_002162155.2 Triticum dicoccoides | reverse complement strand
ACGAGCACGCGCATCGGTTCCTTCGCCGCCATTGGAGCCGGGGGGTAGCTTCTGGACACGGGGATAGGGAGAGTGGTTTAGGAGGAGGCGACGACAACGGGAGAGATGGTGAGACGAGGCGAATGGGTGGCCGTTATTTAAGCTTGGTGGGATGGACTCCTCGCTACTGGAAACCTGTGTGCTACCGGACTCATACCGTCATATACGATAGCCAAAGCTTTCTTTACTGGCAGACAGTGGGTCCGACATTAGTTTGGCCCGTATTGTCAGTGTGGTTGTCTGGCTTCCATTGCGTTCGTGGGGTCGAGGCAAAGTGACGCCGTGGGAGCCGGCCATGGCTTGGGCGATAAGATTTAGAAAAAGCAACGGAGAAGCTAATGGTGGGGGCCTTCCTTCCAGTTCGACATTTTTGCCAACTTGGCAAGTTAATATACTCTGGTATCACCAAATATATGCTTAATTATATTCCCAGAATATATTACAGACTATATGGCATACAAGATGCTTTTGTTCCTAAAGACACATAGCCTAGTGTCTTGGGTTTTTTTTAAAGGAAGATCTACCCCGACCTCTGCATCTGGACGATACATACAATCATTTTATTAATTATTCACAAAGACTGTACAAAGTAATACTCCCTCCGTTCCCAAATATAAGTCTTTTTAGAGATTTCAACATGGAACTACATACAAAGCAAAATCAGTGAATCTACACTCTAAAAAATGTTTATATACATTTGTATGTTGTAGTCCATTTGAAACCTCTAAAAAGACTTACATTTAAGAAGAACGGAGGAAGTACATCAGTAAGTTTGAAGCCACAATCTAGGCAACACTTGTTGCTACTCCTATCCCCTTGATGAAGGTGTGTCGAATGTCCGAGCCAAATACCAAACAGATACCGCACCAAAGCTTAACATCTAAATCCGGCCCCCAGCCCAGCCACATACCAAGACTGGGTCACACACCAGACCGGAGCAATCTCAGAGGTTGCAGCCGCCATCTTTCACCGGTCCATCTCCAGAGCAGAAACTGGCGCATCGACCTTGCGTGGCATGTCGTCAACGCCACCACGACGCGAGACAACGGCACATCCTGCATGTGTCCGTCCATACGCGCCCGTCGCCGGACCTCCGCAGCGCCATGCCACCGGGATCCGTCGTCGTCCTTGCGGTAGATGTAACACCGCTCCTCCTCTTGTCCCCTCCAGCCATCACTTACTCCAAAACGATGCCCCGGGAGGAAAAGCGATACTGCAAAGGGCGTCATCGTCCGATCCGGTAGACCCAGATCTAGGGTTTCCCCCGGAGCATCCCGAGATTGATGACGCAAACTATAAGGACGATGCCTCGAGAAGGGAACGACATCACAGACGCCGCCATCGTCTGCCAAAGCCATAGTCGGCGCGATTTTCACCGACAGTGCGCCGCGGTGGCGTCATTGGTTGATGTCTACTACACAACTTATTCATGTAGACTCGTATTGGGCTTTCAAGCATAGAGTTTTGTAGGACAGTAGCAATTTTCCCTCAAGTGAATGACCTAAGGTTTATCAATCTGTGGGAGGCGTAGGATGAAGATGGTCTCTCTTAAACAACCCTGCAACCAAATAACAAAGAGTCTCTTGTGTCCGCCAACACACCAAATACAATGGTAAATAGTATAGATGCACTAGTTCGACGAAGAGATGTTCATACAAGTGTAGTAATGATAGTCGATATTGATTTTTGTAATAGGAACAATAAAAAAATAGCAAGGTAGCAAGTAACAAAAGTGAGCACAAATGGTATTGCAATGCTTGAAATTGAGGCCTAGGGTTCATACTTACACTAGTGCAATCTCTGAATGATGCCTAATATAATTGGATCATGTAACCATTCCTCAACGTGTGATGAAGAATCACTCCAAAGTTCTTATCTAGCGGAGAACATAAGATAGAATTGTTTGTGTTGGAAATGTGAGCAATTTACCAAATGATTTTATTAACAGAAATACTAGATAAAGCATGACTAGTATAGCAGTGATAAAATAAGCCATGTGATTTGACAAAGAAAAGGTAAATAATATCTGCATATATGAGGTAGAACCGATGATCTCTAGAGCAGACAGTAGATCAAGATGCATATATGTAGTAGAGTCTAACATGTCTAGGGCAAACACTAGAACAATGAACTGTTGCAGAACTTCTAACAGGAAAGATAAGAACACGTACGAGACAGCAGCAGGAGCAGAGGCACTGGACTTGGGGTCGGTGTCCTCCATGTCGTCGAGGAGGTTGTCGACGTCGGGGAAGTAGTCGTCGAAGTCCAAGGCGGCCGTGACGAAAAAGTCAGTAGTCGCGCAGAGCGCTCCGCAAAAACCTTATCACCCTTCTCCCGTACAGGACTCAAAAGGTGCGGTTTCGGAGGCCTACTGTCCCGACCTGCGGTGCACGCTGCAAGCCGGGATGGGGAAGATTGTAGCAGCAGCGCAGTGCTGAGGAACCGGTGGCGAGAGGAAGAAGTAGTTCTGGTGCGTCTTGCTGAGAGGAGCGACCTCCCTTTTATAGGCGCAAGAGAAGGAGGCGAGAGGGCAGCGCCGGGAGCTGAAGGGAACAAGGGAGACGAAACGAACAGACAGCAGCCGAAGGGTGCAGCGTTCATATTCAATATCCACTACAGCAAACACTTTTCAGCTCCCGAGTGACCTTTCGTATACCCGTAGTGCGTGGCAAAAATTTAGACATCGGCTCGGCTCATTCCCGCAACCCGCGACGCGTCGTGACGAGGCGTGGCGAGGCGGGCGGCGGAGGAGGAGCGCGTGTGGATGTCCCTCTTGTTCTCATGGTCATACAAGTGGGGAAGGAGCCTCCCTTATAAAGAGGTCCAACTCCCTCTAAACTAGCAATGTGGGACTAAACTTTAGTTCCACCTCTTGCCTTGCACGAATGGGATGCCTGGGCCTCTAGGATTTATTAGGAATTTCTGAAACTGCTATTGGGCTAGGCCCAAATAGACAAAAGTTCCAGCAATCCCCCACCAGATCCCAGAGGCACACAAAATTTGCCTTTGGTTCCAAAACACTATTTTATATACCGGTGCTGCAGTGGAGACTGTTAAGTTGAACTTCCACCTAGAACTCTATGCTACACTAGTAAGCAACTTGAACAGTGGACTGGGCCTTGAACTGCAAGTTTTCTACGAATCTAGCTTCACATAAAGCCCTGACCGGTAGGTGGCTACCGTGGGTCTTCCCCGCGGGTGGATCTTATGCGTCATACTCCGAGACCTTTCATGAGTTTACTAGAGAGAACCCTACTCTCATAGATTGCGACGTTTAACAATCAGACTCATATAGGTGCGTTCTTCAAAAGATGTTCTGCAGGACAACATCTCTGCTTCAAAGAGCCACTTAGAACACATTAAGATATACATCAACCTGCCATGCAGATTAGGAGAGTATTGCATCTTCATGGACTGGTATTTTAACAGTAAGGGTACTCTCCTCCCAGTTGACCAACAGCTTGTCTTCCACATCTAATTCACGGGATCTCCGATCACAAAGAATAGGTTACCACTGTGAACAACTCATATTGTGGGTCTCATACCCATCTCCCTCGATGCATTATCTATCACATTACGTGATAGACCCTTAGTGAAAGGATCTGGCAGATTTTTAGACGTTTGGATATAATCCAATGCAATAACTCCAGAGTTTCTCATATTTCTGACAGACTTTAACCTTCTCTGAACGTGTCTTGATGACTTCATGTTATCCTTAGAGTTGTTCACTTTCATGATCATAGTTTGATTGTCGCAGTTCATAAGGATACCCGGTACAGGTTTCTCAACAACTGGCAAGTCATTCAAGAGTCGGCGAAGCCAATCTGCTTCGACCGTAGATGTATCTAGTCCTGTGAGTCCTGCTTCCATTGTTGACCTCGTTAAGATGGTCTGCTTGCAAGACTTCCAAGAAACAGCGCCACCTCCATGAGTGAATACATATCCGCTCGTGGCCTTTATCTCATCAGCATCTGAGATCTAGTTTGAGTCACTATACCCTTCAAGCACCTTTGGGTGCCCGGTGTAGTGAATTCCATAATTCGTAGTGCCTTTCAAATAACGCAAAACTCTCTCTAGAGTTTTCCAATGCACATCTCGTGGTTTTGAGACAAACCGACTCAGTTTGCTAACAGCAAAAGAGATGTCAGGTCTTGTAGCACTGGCTAAGTACATAAGCGAGCCAATAATCTGAGAATACTTCAATTGATCTCTAGCAATCCTTCGATTCTTTCGAAGCAGCACACTAGCATCATATGGTGTTGGAGAGGGCTTGCAGTCACTATAGCCAAAGCGACTCAAGATCTTTTCCACATAGTGAGATTGAAGCAATGTAATCCCACCATCATTATCTCTCAACAACTTGATGTTCAGAATGACATCAGCCACTCCTAAATCCTTCATCTCAAAACAGCGAGATAGAAAATCCTTGACCTCCTTAATGACATTCAGATTTGTTCCGAAAATCAGTATGTCATCAACATACAAGCAAAGCATAACTCCCTCGCCCCCACCATGGCGATAGTACACACATTTGTCAGCTTCGTTCACAACAAAGCCTGCAGTTGTTAAAGTTCTTTCGAACTTCTCATGCCACTGTTTGGGTCCTTGCTTGAGTCCATACAAAGACTTCAGCAACTTGCACACTTTTCCTTCATGACCATCTATTACAAACCCATCTGGTTGTTCCATATAAATTTCCTCATCCAACTATCCATTTCGGAAAGCAGTCTTAACATCCATTTGATGAACGAGAAGACCATGTGAGGCAGCTAGTGAAAGTAGAACTCGAATAGTGGTTAGTCGAGCCACAGGTGAGTAAGTATCAAAGAAGTCTTCACCTTCCTTTTGGGTATAACCCTTAGCCACGAGCCGAGCCTTGTACTTTCAATAGTACCATCAGGCCTAAGCTTCTTATTGAATACCCATTTGCATCCTATAGGTTTGCACCCATAAGGACGATCAGTTATCTCCCAAGTTTCATTCGCTAAGATGGAATCCATCTCGCTACGAACTGCTTCCTTCCAGTAGTCAGCATCTTCAGATGCAAATGCCTCTGAAATAGAACTGGGAGTGTCATCTATGAGATACACAAGGAAATCATCACCAAAGGACTTTGCAGTCCTCTGTCTCTTGCTCCTAGTAGGAACTTCATTGTTCTCCTCCATAGGACTTTCAAAGTGTTCCATCGAAATGGCAGGTTCGGTAATTGTAACTGGTTCTTGATTAGATGAACTAGGCATCTCCTGATTAGATGAGGTAGCCATATCCTTCATGGGAAAGATATCTTCAAAGAAAGTCGCATCATTCGACTCCATGATCATACCGACATGCATGTCAGGTACCTCAGATTTTACAACCAAAAATCTATAGCCAATGCTATGAAAAGCATATCACAGGAAAACACAATCCACAGTCTTTGGTCCAAGCTTCCACTTCTTTGGAATTGGAACATTGACTTTCGCCAAACAACCCCATGTTCGTAGATAAGAGAGTTTTAACCTTTTCTTCTCCCATTCCTCGAATGGAGTTATCTCTTTGTTCTTTGTGGGGACTCGATTTAGGATATGACATGCTGTCAATATCGCCTCCCCCCACCATGCCTTGGAGAGACCCGATGTGTCTAACATGGCGTTAACCAAATCAGTTAGAGTACGGTTCTTTCTTTCGGCCACCCCATTTGACTGAGGTGAGTAGGGAGGTGTCCTCTCATGGATTATACCATGTTCCGCACAAAAAGCATCAAATTCATTGGAAAAATACTCTCCACCACGGTCGGACCTAAGCCTCTTGATTTTTCGATCAAGTTGGTTTTCCACTTCAGCTTTATAGATCTTGAAAAAGTTCAAAGCCTCATCCTTAGATTTCAGAAGATACACATGGCAGTATCTAGTGGAGTCGTCAATTAACGTCATGAAATATTTCTTTCCACCTTTTGTCAAAACACCATTCATTTCACATAGATCAGAATGTATAAGTTCTAGTGGTGCAAGATTTCTCGTCTCCACAGTCACGTGAGACTTACGAGGTTGCTTAGCTTGCACACACACTTGACACTTAGATCCCTTGATAGTGGTGAAACTAGGGATTAAGTTCAACTTCACTAGTCGCGACATGCAACCAAAGTTAACATGACAAAGACGTGAATGCCACACATTTGATTCACTATTGTTGCAAATATGATTAACAACTTTATTGCAAACGTCTGATAAGGATAAACGAAATAGGCCTCCTGACTCATAGCCTTTACTAACAAGGGTTCCATACTTGGATATTACAAATTTATTCGACTCAAAGACAAGCTTATAGCCATCTCTACACAGAAGAGATCCGCTAACAAGATTTTTATTGACGGAGGGGACATAATGCACGTTCTTCAGCCGCACGATCTTCCCCGAAGTAAACTTCAGATCGACCGTGCCAACACCACGAACAGATGCACTTGAACCGTTGCCCATCAGCACGGTTCAAGTCCCTGCGGTCTGGTAAGACAAAAACATGGAAATATCACCGCATACATGCACATTAGCACCCGTGTCAATCAACCAATCAGGAGAATGCATACTGAAAGAATAGTGGGAAATATACCATACCCGGCATCCTTCATGTCAGTGTCTCCAATAACAACATTAGCGGTCTTGCCGCCTTTCCCAGGATGACGCTTGTCATAGCGATTGGGGCAACTAGGAGCCCAATGATCAGGATCTCCACACACATGACAAACACCTTTCTTCTTGTCATTCTTCTTCTTGAAGTTCATGTGCTGCACAGCCTTGTTCTTCCCATGTGACGCCCGGGTAATCAAGCTACAGTAACCCTCTGGTAGTGATGCCACGTCACCACGATTACTGTTGCTAATCTCGTGTTAGTTCAGAACCGATCCAAATTCAAATTTGAATTGAAGTCAAACAATAAAAGTTTTCAATTATCAAATCTAAAATGTTCAAATTGTAGCAAATAAATCATAGATGATTATGGTGGAGAAACCACACCTATACAAAATGTTGAAATACTACAAGATGAATGAAACAGTAGAAAAACAATTATTTAAATGCCTTTTGTAATTAATAAAATTTCAAACTAATTTATCTGAGGACTAGACCTTTTGTGGCTATGGACTGAGCTGAAATACTAATTTAGATACTAAGTGTACCTTTTACCAAAAATAAAATTATAGGAAACAAAACTAAAACAAAAAGGTAAAATAAATAAGAAAAACAAAAGTGAAAACAAAACAAAACAAATGAACCCCCCTTCCCATGGGCGTCGACCCATCCCACCCAGCCGACAGCCCAATCGAACCACCAGGCCAGCCCACCCACTCCCCATAACCCACTCCCCGGTCAAACCCTAACCCCCGTCGCCCCACTCCCCCGCCCACGTTCGCCTCCTCCCCGATCGAGATAGGGATCAGGGGAACGAACCCAGGACGCGCCCCAGCCGCTCGTCACACGCCGGGACTCCACCGTCGCCACCTCGTCCCGCCACTGCTTCGCCGGAGCCACCCGTCGCCGGAGCACCTCCTCGTCTTCTTCCCCGTCGGA
>NC_041381.1:320692704-320700190 GCF_002162155.2 Triticum dicoccoides | reverse complement strand
CGCCGCCGCTCGCCGACCCGCCGCCGTCCGCCGGTGCCGTCCGTGGCCGGGCTCCGACGAGTCACCCGCCCGCGCCATGGATTTGCCTGTTCGGGCGCCCACTGCCCGCTGGCGCCCGTCGCCTGTTTGGGTATTACCCGATGCCAGCACCCGTTAAGGCCCCTCTAGGCCAGACACATGGGGCCCATGCCCCAGAACGGATTTTTTTTAAAAAGTAGATGAAAATAAAGTCTAATTAATTAATTAATTAACTAATGAATTAACTTAATTAATCTCGCTTAGTTAAACTAATCAAACTTAATTAACCTAAAAATCTAATTAAACTAACTAATCTGCTAGTTAGGGCAATGTGTCAATGACAGATGGGACCCACACGTCAGCTTGACCCAGTCAACACCTCTGTTGACTGATGACGTCATGCTGACATCATGCTGATGCAGTAATGCTATTTTTGGATTAAATCAATAATATTAATTTATAAATTGATTTAAATCTTTAAAAATGAATATAAAATAAACGGTAACTCGGATGAAAATGTTTTGTACATGAAAGTTGCTCAGAACGACGAGATGAATCCGGATACGCAGTCCGTTTGTCCGCCACACATCCCTAGCATAGTGAACCTGCAACATTTCACCTCCGGTTCATCTGTCCGAAAACGCGAAACACCGGGGATACTTTCCCGGATGTTTCCCCCTTTTCGCCGGTACCACCTACTACCGCGTTAGGGCACACCTAGCACCGCTCCTTGTCATGTCTTGCATCGTCATGCTTATGTTTGCATTATATTTATTGTTTCTTCCCCCTCTTCTCTCCTGTAGACTACGAGACCGACGTTGCTGCTGCCCAGTTCGACTACGGAGTTGACGACCCCTCCTTCTTGCCAGAGCAACCAGGCAAGCCCCCCTTTGATCACCAGATATCGCCTATTCTTCTCTCTGCTGCTTGCATTAGAGTAGTGTAGCATGTTACTGTTTGGTTACTCCTATTCTGCTGCATAGCCTATCATTGTTGCTACAGTCGTTGATACCTTACCCGCAATCCTAAATGCTTAGTATAGGATGCTAGTTTATCATCATTGGCCCTACATTCTTGTCAGTCTGCCATGCTATACTATCGGGCCGTGATCACTCGGGAGGTGATCACGGGTATATACTATACATATATACATACTATACAGATGGTGACTAAAGTCGGGTCAGCTCGTTGAGTACCCGCAAGTGATTCCGATGTGGGGGTTGAAAGGACAGGTGGCTCCATCCCGGTAGAGGTGGGCCTGGGTTCCCGACGGCCGCCGACTATTACTATGTGGCAGAGCGACAGGGCAGGTTGAGACCACCTAGGCGAGAGGTGGGCCTGGCCCTGGTCGGCGTCCGCGGTTACTTCATAATAGCACGCTTAACGAGATCTTGGTATTTGATCTGAGTCTGGCCACTAGCCTATACGCACTAACCAACTACGCGGGAAAGATATGGGCACTCGACGTCGTGGTATTAGCCGAAGCCTTCTTGACATCAGCGACGGAGCGGCGCGCGCCGGATTGGACTGGAACGCCTGCTCTTGTATTAGGGGGCTAGGTTTGCTTCCGGCCGCCCTCGCAACGTGCAGGTGTGCAATGGGCGATGGGCCCAGACCCCTGCGCGCATAGGATTTAGACCAGCATGCTGACCTCTCTATTGTGCCTAGGTGGGGCTGCGACGTGTTGATCTTCCGAGGCCGGGCATGACCCAGGAAAGTGTGTCTGGCCAAATGGGATCGAGCGTGTTGGGTTATGTGGTGCACCCCTGCAGGGAAGTTAATCTATTCGAACCGTGTCCCTCGGTAAAAGGACCACCCGGAGTTGTACCTTGACCTTATGACAACTAGAACTGGATACTTAATAAAACACACCCAGACAAGTTCCACAGACAACCCGGTGATCGCTTTTCCACAGGGCGACGAGGGGAGGATCGCCGGGTAGGATTATGCTATGCGATGCTACTTGGAGGACTTCAATCTACTCTCTTCTACATGCTGCAAGACGGAGGCTGCCAGAAGTGTAGTCTTCGACAGGATTAGCTATCCCCCTCTTATTCTGGCATTCTGCAGTTCAGTCCACCGATATGGCCCTTTACACATATACCCATGCATATGTAGTGTAGCTCCTTGCTTGCGAGTACTTTGGATGAGTACTCACGGTTGCTTTCCCCCCCTTTTCCCCTTTCCTTTCTACCTGGTTGTCGCAACCAGATGCTGGAGCCCAGGGGCCAGACGCCACCGTCGACGACGACTCCTACTACACCGGAGGTGCCTACTACCACATGCAGGCCGCTGACGACGACCAGGAGTAGTTTAGGAGGATCCCACGCAGGAGGCCAGCACCTCTTTCGATCAGTATCCCAGTTTGTGCTAGCCTTCTTAAGGCAAACTTGTTTAACTTATGTCTGTACTCAGATATTGTTGCTTCCGCTGACTTGTCTATGATCGAGCACTTGTATTCGAGCCCTCGAGGCCCCTGGCTTGTATTATGATGCTTGGATGACTTATTTATGTTTTAGAGTTGTGTTGTGATATCTTCCCGTGAGTCCCTGATCTTGATCGTACACATTTGCGTGCATGATTAGTGTACGATTGAATCGGGGCGTCACAAGTTGGTATCAGAGCCGACTGCTTGTAGGAATCCCCCTTCCACACTCCTTGGCCGAAGTCGAGTCTAGTCATTGCAAAACTTTTACTAACATGGATGTGTGCCTTACGGACCCACGTCGCCATTGGATGGTATTAGGATCTTTTATTCCTCGTCTATACTCTGGGATTCTGATCTCTCTTCTATTCAGGTTAAATGATTTTGTTAAAAACAAAACTAACTCTAGGTTCTCGTAACTACTTACTCCCGGAGAGCCCTTTGTTCCAAATGATCGCTTGGTGCATCAGAAACTTCTGAATATACTATTTAATGTTTCCCCGAGACCTTTGTGCCTACCGCCTTCGCATTTTCCTACCACCGACATATCCTTATGGATAACGTCATACACTTGTCGTTCATACAATCATTCTCCGTTGCTCTTGTTATTACAAGATGCCCCGAAATACTCTTCGATGTTTCGAGAATCCTTTGAGCTTACTGCCCAATAGTTCTTGCCTCATGAATACTCCCTACGAATAGTTCTCGCACTTATCGAGTATCCGTTCTTCCCCCGTTGTGCATATGATGCATAAGATACATTGAGATATTATCTAATCTTTCGGTAATCCTCTGCCCGCTATTGCTCTGCAATTGTGTGCTTGCATTTTTTGGTTGCGTTCCTTAAGACCAGCAATATTCATTTAGTACCCTTTGTCGTTATCATTTCGAGTCTCTTGGTTCAATATGTTGCGAATGCTCGCAATCCTCAATCGGATCCTAGAATTCATCCTTTTGGCTCAGGCGTCATTTTTGAACATGAGCTGGTTCTCGACCAATCAAATTGTCGTCGATTGTACCCCTAAGCTTACTCATCTTATCCCTCCTTAATCAGAGCGTTTGCTTCTGACCCCTTGATTTGGAAATCATAATTCCTTTGATTTTTGAGATTTCAATCAATCAGGTGTTTCTATAATTTGATCCCCTTACATTCTTTCTTTCTCTGGTTGGGTACAAATGCTCACATCAGATCCCTTAAGGACCACCGGGCCATTTATTGGATTTTATCCGACAACGTCCTTCGTATTCAATAACTTTGTGAGTCCTTTCTCGGATACATAATGCCTTTGGTAAATTGTATCCTCTGCCTTGTCGAACATGCTCCGTTTTTGAGCTTGTTGATTACTCCTGAAGTTCGTGGTATATGTTTCTAAGATGCTCCGATGGGTTGAACCAACGCCTTCCCTAATCTGTGTGAACCTGAAAGATTCACGGGTCATATTTATCTGGTATTGCACCAAGTAAAACTTTTAACAACTAATGTCCTTTTCGAAATACGAGAGGTGAATGGAAGGTTATGCATTGAGGAAGTGGGAGTCGACCTTGAACTTTGTGTTCATGCCCATGGACACGATGTAGATCTTATCATTAAAGCTTCTCTTAAATTAATTATTCCCTTGGTATAAGTACATCTTATATTTGGGATCTGGCCTTTTGCAATCGTGGTTTCGACCATGTTCTCCTTTAAATACCATTTCTCGTGCAAGTTTAAGCACTTGTCTTCTACAGAGCAATACCCCAGTCCAACCTCTACTTTGGTTTGTCATCGAGTATTACCCCCCTGGTATCTCGAAATTGTCACGGACCTGCATAACTTCTTATGAGTTCTCCATCAAGTACTACATTCTCACTGTTTCGAAATTTTTTTATGGGCTCTAAGTTATTAAACACTCAAAGACACTGACAACTGAATCGAGTCCGCACTGCGATTCAACGAGGATTAGAGATCTTCATTGCTTACAAGTATAAATACCCCATCATGTCTTTCCAACCCTGTACGGCTACATCATTATCGTGCTAATTTTAACTGTGCTAACTGGTCCTTCTTTCCGGAGCACAACTTTCGACGGTGAGCTAATCTTACGTCGATTTTCCTCGTCATATCATTTATCCTTGAACAACAAACTTGATTTCGAGTTTGTGTTGTACCCATGGTTCCATTAGCCATTCGCTTCATCATTCCTTTGACTTGAGGCCATCGCTGATCGATTACATCTTCATGAAATCTCTCAACAAATGTGTCGGATCACCTTCAACACTTTGACTTCTTTTGAGATGTCAATTGTGTTCATGATGAGAAATACCCTCCTTGCCCTCGATGATTTTTATTATCATCGACAACACCCTTGACTTCCTTTCATCGCGAACTTGTCCACATTATGAATATAACTTGCTCTCTAGCTAGTGTTGTGTTCTGCTTTGAAGTATCACTGTTTTTTCTGTCGAGAATGTCGTGGGGATTTCTCCACCTCTTAGAAATTCTCGGTATGATGATACTTCTCACCATCACCATTCTTCCTTGGTCCTCGTGTTGTTTTTAACTAGGATACCAATATGCTAATGATGCTGTTTGAGTTATGTACTTCTAGCAACCCTATTGCTTTGAAGTTAACGATCGACAGTTCGTTCTTAGACTGTTGGTTATTGAATCATCACTCTAACATTGATCTTGCTGCCTAAGGTCATATTTCAGGCACACTTTTCAACTAGTGATTGATGGTGTATGGTTTCCTCGAGCATACACCATTATATCATTTGAATTGACAAGTGTCATCTACCTATTCACATTATTGTGGAAATCCATCCGTTTTGGAATTCTCGATGAATTGTCGTTGAGCCCATCAGCCACCTCTTCATCCCCTCATTGGTTTAATGATGAAGTATTGTTTCAGGAACCCGCTCCCATAGTTCATTTCCCGAGAATCTTGCAATGTCATTTCGTCGATTTGTGTTGCACCTTTTCTTCTCGGACATCCTGAGTCTGAGGTATCATGACACCAATCGGATCTGAATCTCGGTCAGATATGATGGTTGGGACAACTTTCGAAGAGTTATGATGTTGGTCCTTTGATGACTCGGTAACATGATGTCATGCCTAGCACCCCCCCTCCCCTGGCTGGAGGACCTATCATTATAATTTCTTTTGCAAGGATAACCATTCTTCCTGGAGGGAATTGTAGGACTTATTTTATAAGTTGCTCCTGATGGATCATTTGTGTATCCAAAGTCCGGCCCTTGATTGAAACACCATATCATTGCTACCTCGAAGCATGACTATGATACCCCACTCATCAACAAGAACATTGGAGGCGAGATGCTAAATGTTTCCTGCTCAATTACCCAAATACCGTTGTATGGGTAATGTCATGAAATTCCTCTCCCCTTACCTAAATGGTTTTCTACTTTCTATCCTGTCATGGATATCATGCCCCGCTTGTCCTTGGGAAGGATATAACCCCCAAAATATGTGTGTATACACATTTTCCCTTCCATTGTTCTGTTTAAACGTGATAACCACTTTTCCTTTCCATTGGTTTGTTTAAACCTTCTTGTGATCTATATTATATAAGCAGTAACATTTCCCTGCTTATGTAAACACCTCGTTGTACAATCCTGTCAGCAAGACCCTGTTACTATTGATGATGACATTCTGGTAGCCACCGATGGACGAGAACTTTGCCTATTGGTCCGCCTCGTTCAACGAGCAGGAAAATGGTTCTCTTCAGTCCCTCGCCCTTGGTACCAACGTTGTTGCCGACATAGTCGACAGGCTACATTCTGACCTGCCTTGCTATTTTGACCATGCAAGAAGTCACCGCTCCTCCTACTTTTAACCCACATGGTGGGCCCATAACCCACAATTCCACAGGATCGAAACCTGACCCTCTTGTACATCCTTGATTCTGAAGTATCCCTTGCACTTAGCTTCGTATGTAATTCACGAGTCACCATCCTACAGATGATCTACTCTGGTATCAGACGCAATACTTATTCTTGTTGCTCTGGACCCGTTTCACAGTTTGTTTCAGGCAACAAACGATTGCCTACCTGCTTGAAACTTCCCATGACACCTCCTTACTTTGCTCTCGATATTTTCTTAAGTTTCAACTCGAGAGTTACTTTCCGCCACCTTCCCCGATGTTATCGACCAGATAGTCAACCTTGTAGAGATCTGTTCTTCCGGAATACCCCCTTATTCTGTCGTAAGTACGATGGAGATCTTGAAGGAAGGATGTCGGCTTCTTCATGATGACTGAAGCATAGGAATAAAGACTTCAATGTAATGGATCGACCTCTTCAAGAAGAGCAACCAAGGCCGAGAAGATCCGTTTTCGTAACTAGACCTCCCCCCTCTCTACCTCTTAAATCTCGGGACGAGATTTATTGTAGTGGAGGAGAATTGTGACGCCCGGGTAATCAAGCTACAGTAACCCTCTGGTAGTGATGCCACGTCACCACGATTACCGTTGCTAATCTCGTGTTAGTTCAGAACCGATCCAAATTCAAATTTGAATTGAAGTCAAACAATAAAAGTTTTCAATTATTAAATCTAAAATGTTCAAATTGTAGTAAATAAATCATAGATGATTATGGTGGAGAAACCACACCTATACAAAATGTTTAAATACTACAAGATGAATGAAACAGTAGCAAAAACAATTATTTAAATGCCTTTTGTAATTAATAAAATTTCAAACTAATTTATCTGAGGACTAGACCTTTTGTGGCTATGGACTGAGCTGAAATACTAATTTAGATACTAAGTGTACATTTTACCAAAAGTAAAATTATAGGAAACAAAACTAAAACAGAAAAGGTAAAATAAATAAGAAAAACAAAAGTGAAAACAAACAAAACAAATGAACCCCCCTTCCCATGGGCGTCGGCCCATCCCACCCAGCCGGCAGCCCAATCAGACAAACAGGCCAACCCACCCACTCCCCATAACCCACTCCCCGGTCAAACCCTAACCCCCGTCGCCCCACTCCCCCCCCCACGTTTGCCTCCTCCCCGATCCAGATCGGGATTGGGGGAACGAACCCA
>NC_041381.1:320665680-320692381 GCF_002162155.2 Triticum dicoccoides | reverse complement strand
GTCGCCACCTCGTCCCGCCACTGCTTCGCCGGAGCCACCCCATCGCCGGAGCACCTCCTCGTCTTCTTCCCCGTCGGATCGCCCGAGCCCGGAGCCGCTCGACCCCCCCTGCGAACCATCGCCGGACGCCGTCGCCGCGGTCCTCTCCGTCACCGGCGCCCCCGCCACCTTGCCGGACGCCATCGCCGGACAGCCTCCCCGCCGGCCTGCTACCTCTCCGCCGAGTCGTCCCCGTCCTCCTCCCCAAAGGCTCCATCGAGCCTCGTCAACCCTCGTCTCTGCAACGCCGGTGAGGCCACGGCCTCCCTCTCCTCGCACTCTCTTTCCTCGTTTCGACGTCGCCGTGCCCGTCGTCCCGCACCTGCGTGCCCCCGTGCTCGCCTGCGGCCTTGCCGGCCCGCGTGCTCGCGCCCCCCTGACCACCAGTCGCGCCACCCCTTAGTCGCGCGCGCCATGCCACTCACGCGCTCACCCTGCGCACTCCAGCACTCCGCTCGCTCCGTGCACCTCGGTCGGGGCCGAGCCCCGCCGCTGCCACCGTGCGCCCACGCCCCCGCTCCTTGGCCTCGTCCGCAGCCCCCCCCCGGTGCGCTGCCCAGCATCGCCGCTGTTCGCCGACCCGCCGCCGTCCGCCGGTGCCGTTCGTGGCCGGGCTCCAGCGAGTCACCCGCCTGCGCCATGGATTTGCCCGTTCGGGCGCCCACTGCCCGCTGGCGCCCGTCGCCTGTTCGGGTATTACCCGATGCCAGCACCCGTTAAGGCCCCTCTAGGCCAGACACATGGGGCCCACGCCCGAGAACGGATTTTTTTTAAAAAGATGAAAATAAAATCTAATTAATTAATTAACTTATTAATTAACTTAATTAATCCCGTTTAGTTAAACTAATTAAACTTAATTAACCTAAAAATCTAATTAAACTAACTAATCTGTTAGTTAGGGCAATGTGTCAATGACAGATGGGACCCACACGTCAGCTTGACCCAGTCAACACCTCTGTTAACTGATGACGTCATGCTAACGTCATGCTGATGCACTAATGCTATTTTCGGATTAAATTAATAATATTAATTTATAAATTGATTTAAATCTTTAAAAATAAATATAAATAAACCGTAACTCGGATGAAAATGTTTTGTACATGAAAGTTGCTCAGAACGACGAGATGAATCTGGATACGCAGTCCGTTTGTCCGCCACACATCCCTAGCATAGTGAACCTGCAACATTTCACCTCTGGTTCATCTGTCCAAAAACGCGAAACACCGGGGATACTTTCCCGGATGTTTCCCCCTTTTCGCCCTACATTCTTGTCAGTCTGCCATGCTATACTATCGGGCCGTGATCACTCGTGAGGTGATCACGGGTATATACTATACATATATACATATTATACAGATGGTGACTAAAGTCGGGTCAGCTCGTTGAGTACCCGCAAGTGATTCCGATGTGGGGGTTGAAAGGACAGGTGGCTCCATCCCGGTAGAGGTGGGCCTGGGTTCCCGATGGCCCCGACTGTTACTTAATAAAACACACCCAGACAAGTTCCACAGACCACCCGGTGATCACTTTTCCACAGGGCGACGAGGGGAGGATCGCCGGGTAGGATTATGCTATGCGATGCTACTTGGAGGACTTCAATCTACTCTCTTCTACATGCTGCAAGACGGAGGCTGCCAGTAGCGTAGTCTTCGACAGTATTAGCTATCCCCCTCATATTCTGGCATTCTGCAGTTCAGTCCACCAATATGGCCCTTTACACATATACCCATGCATATGTAGTGTAGCTCCTTGCTTGCGAGTACTTTGGATGAGTACTCACGGTTGCTTTCCCCCCTTTTCCCCTTTCCTTTCTACCTGGTTGTCGCAACCAGATGCTGGAGCCCAGGAGGCAGACGCCACCGTCGATGACGACTCCTACTACACCGGAGGTGCCTACTACCACATGCAGGCTGCTGACGACGACCAGGAGTAGTTTAGGAGGATCCCAGGCAGGAGGCCAGCGCCTCTTTCGATCAGTATCCCAGTTTGTGCTAGCCTTCTTAAGGCAAACTTGTTTAACTTATGTCTGTACTCAGATATTGTTTCTTCCGCTGACTTGTCTATGATCGAGCACTTGTATTCGAGCCCTCGAGGCCCCTGGCTTGTATTATGATGCTTGGATGACTTATTTATGTTTTAGAGTTGTGTTGTGATATCTTCCCGTGAGTCCCTGATCTTGATCGTACACATTTGCATGCATGATTAGTGTACGATTGAATCGGGGGCGTCACATCCCATCAAACTTTGCTTTACCATCAAACTTGCACTTGTTCTTGAACTTGTGGGACTGGAAGTTTTTCTTCTGTACCAGATTGGCACTAGATCCTCCCTCAATACCTCGAGCACGTGTCCTTTGCTCTCGCCTTTTCTTCCACATCAAGAGTACCAATGAGATCCGAAACGGAAAACTCCTGTCTCTTATGCTTCAGTAAGGTAGCAAAGTTCCTTCATGAAGGAGGAAGCTTAGTGATGATACCCTCGGCAACAAACTTGTCCGGTAGCATGCAATTGAAGTGCTCAAGTTCTCTAGCAAATGACTGTATCTTATGAGCCTGCTCAACCACGGAGCTCTCTTCAGTCATCCTGTAATTATATAATTGCTCCATGATGTACAGCTCAGTGCCGGCATCCGAGACCCCAAACTTGGCCTCGAGTGTGTCCCACATATCTTTTCCCTTGTCAATCGATGCATAAGCATCAACTATGTTCTCACCAAGAACACTCAAGAGAGCAGCCTTAAACAGAGTATCCATTTTCTGAAAAGCTTGTGCCTATTGGGCATCTTGCTCTCCTTCAGGTTTGCCAAGAGTGGCATCATAGCAACTCATGGTTTGAAACCATAAGACTGCTCTCACGCGCCACCTCTTATAGTGGATACCCTCAAACATAGGAGGTCTCATGTAAGCAGCAAAACCACTTGGGGTAAATTGCCTATAATAAGGTTTTTGGATTGTTGGAAATGTGAGCAATTTACCAAATGATTTTATTAACAGAAATACTTGAAAAAGCATGACTAGTATAGCAGTGATAAAATAAGCCATGTGATTTGACAAAGAAAAGGTAAATAATATCTGCATATATGAGGTAGAACCGATGATCTCTAGAGAAGACAGTAGATCAAGATGCATATATGTAGTAGAGTCTAACATGTCTAGGGCAAACACTAGAACAATGAATTGTTGCAGAACTTCTAACTGGAAAGATAAGAACACGTACGAGACAGCAGCAGGAGCAGAGGCACTGGACTTGGGGTCGGTGTCCTCCATGTCGTCGAGGAGGTTGTCGACGTCGGGGAAGTAGTCGTCGAAGTCCGAGGCGGCCGTGACGAAAAAGTCAGTAGTCGCGCAGAGCGCTCCCCAAAAACCTTATCACCCTTCTCCCGTACAGGACTCAAAAGGTGCGGATTCGGAGGCCTAATGGCCCGACCTGCAGTGCACGCTGCAAGCCGGGATGGGGAAGATCGTAGCAGCAGCGCAGTGCTCAGGAACCGGTGGCGAGAGGAAGAAGTAGTTCTGGTGTGTCTTGCTGAGAGGAGTGACCTCCCTTTTATAGGCGCAAGAGAAGGAGGCGAGAGGGCAGCACCGGGAGCTGAAGGGAACGAGGGAGACGAAACAAGCAGACAGCAGCCGAAGGGTGCAACGTTCGTATTCAATATCCACTACAGCAAAAACTTTTCAGCTCCCGAGTGACCTTTTGTATACCCGTAGTGCGTGGCAAAAATTTAGACATCGGCTCATTCCCGCAACCCGCGGCGCGTCGTGACGAGGCGTGGCGTGGCGTGGCGTGGCGGGCGGCAGAGGAGGAGCGCGCGTGGATGTCCCTCTTGTTCTCATGCTCATACAAGTGGGGAAGGAGCCTCCCTTATAAAGAGGTCCAACTCCCTCTAAACTAGCAATGTGGGACTAAACTTTAGTTCCACCTCTTGCCTTGCACGAATGGGCTGCGTGGGCCTCTAGGATTTATTAGGAATTTCTGAAACTGCTATTGGGCTAGGCCCAAATAGACAAAAATTCCAGCAGTTTGTAGGGTACGAAACCACCTCAAGTTATCCTTTCCGATCGATCTATTGAGCTATTCCTATAATTGTCACAAACAGTCCAAGAGTTGGTACTAAAATAACACCATATGATACACATCAACCAACTATAATGTCACCTAGATACTCCAATGTCACCATGAGTATCCATGAGTTGATTGTACGATATGCATCAAACAACTTTAGATTCATAATACTCAATCCAACACAAAGAACTTCAAAGAGTGCCCCAAGATTTCTACTGGAGAAACAAAGACGAAACATGCATCAACCGCTATGCATAGATTTGAAGGAAATATGCCCAAGAGGCAATAATAAATTTATTATTTATTTCCTTATTTCATGGTAAATGTTTATCATTCATGCTAGAATTGTATTAACCGGAAACATAATACATGTGTGAATACATAGACAAACATAGTGTCACTAGTATGCCTCTACTTGACTAGCTCGTTAATCAAAGATGGTTAAGTTTCCTAACCATAGACATGAATTGTCATTTGATTAACGGGATCACATCATTAGGAGAATGATGTGATTGACTTGACCCATTCCGTTAGCTTAGCACTTGATCGTTTAGTATGTTGCTATTGTTGGGGAATGTAGTAATTTCAAAAAAAAAATCCTACGCACACGCAAGATCATGGTGATGGCATAGCAACGAGAGGGGAGAGTGTTCGTCCACGTACCCTCGTAGACCGTAAGCGGAAGCGTTATGACAACGAGGTTGATGTAGTCGTACGTCTTCATGATCCGACCGATCCAAGTACCGAACGTATGACACCTCCGAGTTCAGCACACGTTCAGCTCGATGACGATCCCTGGGCTCCAATCCAGCAAAGCTTCAGGGATGAGTTCCATCAGCAAGACGGCGTGGTGACAATGATGATGTTCTACCGGCGCAGGGCTTCGCCTAAACTCCGCGACGATATGACTGAGGTGGAATATGGTGGAGGGGGGCACCGCACACGACTAAGGAACGACCCGTAGATCAACTTGTGTGTCCTAGGGTGCCCCCTGCCCCCGTATATAAAGGAGCAAGGGGGGAGGCCGGCCGGCCCTATAGGGCGCGCCAGGAGGAGGAGTCCTCCTCCTAGTAGGAGTAGGACTCCCCCTTTCCTACTCCTACTAGGAGGGGGAAAGGAAGGGGGAGAGGGGGAAGGAAAGAGGGGGGCGCCGCCCCCTCCTAGTCCAATTCGGACCAGAGGGGGAGGGGGCGCACGGCCCATGCTGGCCGCCCCTCTCTCTTTCCACTAAGGCCCATAAGGCCCATTACTTCTCCCGGAGGGTTCTGGTAACCCTCCGGCACTCCGGTTTTCTTCGAAAACGCCCGGAACACTTCCGGTGTCCAAATATAGCCGTCCAATATATCAATCTTTATGTCTCGGCCATTTCGAGATTCCTTGTCATGTCCGTGATCTCATCCGAGACTCCGAACAAACTTCGGTACATCAAACCTTGTAAACTCATAATAAAACTGTCATCGTAACGTTAAGCGTGCGGACCCTACGGGTTCGAGAACTATGTAGACATGACCTAGAACTATTCTCGGTCAATAACCAATAGCGGAACCTGGGTGCCCATATTGGTTCCTACATATTCTACGAAGATCTTTATCGGTCAAACCGCATAACAACATACGTTGTTCCCTTTGTCATCGGTATGTTACTTGCCCGAGATTCGATCGTCGGTATCCAATACCTAATATCAGAAATGCTACAAAGCTCCCACTCACTTTCTTGCAAATACATGCTTCTCCAAAAGTCTGTATAAAACCATATGCTTTGATCACACTATCAAAGCGTTTATTCCAACTCCGAGATGCTTGCACCAGTCCATAAATGGATCGCTGGAGCTTGCACACTTTGTTAGCACCTTTTGGATCAACAAAACCTTCTGGTTGCATCATATACAACTCTTCTTCCAGAAATCCATTCAAGAATGCAGTTTTGACATCCATTTGCCAAATTTCATAATCATAAAATGCAGCAATGGCTAACATGATTCGGACAGACTTAAGCATCGCTACGGGTGAGAAAGTCTCATCGTAGTCAACCCTTTGAACTTGTCGAAAACCTTTCGCAACAAGTCGAGCTTTATAGACAGTTATATTACCATCAGCGTCAGTCTTCTTCTTAAAGATCCATTTATTCTCAATGGCTTGCCGAGGGGCAAGTCAACCAAAGTCCATACTTTGTTCTCATACATGGATCCCATCTCAGATTTCATGGCCTCTAGCCATTTTGCGGAATCTGGGCTCATCATCGCTTCCTCATAGTTCGTAGGTTCATCATGGTCAAGTAACATGACTTCCAGAATAGGATTACCGTACCACTCTGGTGCGGATCTTACTCTGGTAGACCTACGAGGTTCAGTAGAAACTTGATCTGAAGTTTCATGATCAATATCATTAGCTTCCTCACTAATTGGTGTAGTTGTCACAGGAACCGGTTCTTGTGATGTACTACTTTCCAATAAGGGAGCAGGTACAGTTACCTCATCAAGTTCTACTTTCCTCCCACTCACTTCTTTCGAGAGAAACTCCTTCTCTAGAAAGGATCCGATTTTAGCAACGAAAATCTTGCCCTCAGATCTGTGATAGAAGGTGTACCCAATAGTTTCCTTTGGGTATCCTATGAAGACACATTTCTCCGATTTAGGTTCGAGCTTATCTGGTTGAAGTTTCTTCACATAAGCATCGCAACCCCAAACTTTAAGAAACGACAACTTTGGTTTCTTGCCAAACCACAGTTCATAAGGCGTCGTCTCAACAGATTTGATGGTGCCCTATTCAACGTGAATGCGGCTGTCTCTAAAGCATAACCCCAGAACGATAGCGATAAATCAGTAAGAGACATCATCGATCGCACCATATCTAGTAAAGTACGATTACGACGTTCGGACACACCATTTCGTTGTGGTGTTCCAGGTGGCGTGAGTTGTGAAACTATTCCGCATTGTTTCAAATGTAAACCAAACTCGTAACTCAAATATTCTCCTCCACGATCAGATCGTAGAAACTTTATTTTCTTGTTACGATGATTTTCCACTTCACTCTGAAATTCTTTGAACTTTTCAAATGTTTCAGACTTGTGTTTCATTAAGTAGATATACCCATATCTGCTCAAATCATCTGTGAAGGTGAGAAAATAACGATACCTGCCGCGAGCTTCAACATTCATTGACCACAAATATCAGTATGTATGATTTCCAACAAATCAGTTGCTCGCTCCATAGTTCCGGAGAACGACGTTTTAGCCATCTTGCCCATGAGGCACGGTTCGCAAGTACCAAGTGATTCATAATCAAGTGATTCCAAAAGCCCATCAGTATGGAGTTTCTTCATGCGCTTTATACCGATATGACCTAAACGGCAGTGCCACAAATAAGTTGCACTATCATTATCAACTCTGCATCTTTTGGTTTCAACACTATGAATATGTGTATCACTACTATCGAGATTCAATAAAAATAGACCACTCTTCAAGGGTGCATGACCATAAAAGATATTACTCATATAAATAGAACAACCATTATTCTCTGATTTAAATGAATAACCGTCTCGCATCAAACAAGATCCAGATATAATGTTCATGCTCAACGCTGGCACCAAATAACAATTATTTAGGTCTAAAACTAATCCCGATGGTAGATGTAGAGGTAGCGTGCCGACTGCAATCACATAGACTTTGGAACCATTTCCTACGCGCATCATCACCTCGTCCTTAGCCAATCTTCGCTTAATCCGTAGTCCATGTTTCGAGTTGCAAATATTAACTTCAACTCCTGGAACATCTCATATGCTCCATGACGTTCAAAACGTCGTTGAAGACCCGGTTCTAAGCCGTAAAGCATGGCACACTGAACTACCGAGTAGTCATCAGCTTTGCTCTGCCAGACGTTCTTAACGTCGTCAGTTGCATCAGCAGCAGGCCTGGCACCCAGCGGTGCTTCCAGGACGTAATTCTTCTGTGCAGCAATGAGGATAATCCTCAGGTTACGGACCCAGTCCGTGTAATTGCTACCATCATCTTTCAACTTTGCTTTCTCAAGGAACGCATTAAAATTCAACAGAACAACAACACGAGCCATCTATCTACAACAAACATAGACAAGCAAAATACTATCAGGTACTAAGTTCATGATAAATTTAAGTTCAATTTAATCATATTACTTAAGAACTCCCACTTAGACAGACATCTCTCTAGTCATCTAAGTGATCACGTGATCCAAATCAACTAAACCATGTCCGATCTGAAGGAAATATGCCCTAGAGGCAATAATAAAGTTATTATTTATTTCCTTATAATCATGATAAATGTTTATTATTCATGCTAGAATTGTATTTACCGGAAACATAATACATGTGTGAATACATAGACAAACAAAGTGTCACTAGTATGCCTCTACTTGACTAGCTCGTTAATCAAAGATGGTTATGTTTCCTAACCATGAACAATGAGTTGTTATTTGATTAACGAGGTCACATCATTAGCAGAATGATCTGATTGACATGACCCATTCCATTAGCTTAGCACCCAATCGTTTAGTATGTTGCTATTGCTTTCTTCATGACTTATACATGTTCCTATGACTATGAGATTATGCAACTCCCGTTTACCGGAGGAACACTTTGGGTACTACCAAACGTCACAACGTTAATGGGTGACTATAAAGGAGTACTACAGGTGTCTCCAATGGTCGATGTTGGGTTGGCGTATTTCGAGATTAGGATTTGTCACTCCGATTGTCGGAGAGGTATCTCTGGGCCCTCTCGGTAATACACATCACATAAGCCTTGCAAGCATTACAACTAATATGTTAGTTGTGAGATGATGTATTACGGAACGAGTAAAGAGACTTGCCAGTAACGATATTGAACTAGGTATTGGATACCGACGATCGAATCTCGGGCAAGTAACATACCGATGACAAAGGGAACAACGTATGTTGTTATGCGGTCTGACCGATAAAGATCTTCGTAGAATATGTAGGAGCCAATATGGGCATCCAGGTCCCGCTATTGGTTATTGACCGGAGACGTGTCTTGGTCATGACTACATTGTTCTCGAACCCGTAGGGTCCGCACGCTTAAGGTTACGATGACAGTTATATTATGAGTTTATGCATTTTGATGTACCGAAGGTTGTTCGGAGTCCCGGATGTGATCACGGACATGACGAGGAGTCTCGAAATGGTCGAGACATAAAGATTGATATATTGGAAGCCTAGGTTTGGACATCGGAAGTGTTCCGGGTGAAATCGGGATTTTACCGGGTTACCGGGAGGTTACCGGAACCCCCCGGGAGCCATATGGGCCTACATGGGCCTTAGTGGAAAGGAGAAAGGGGCAGCCCAAGGGGGCTGCGCGCCTCCCCCCTTCCCCTAGTCCTATTAGGACTAGGAGAGGTGGCCGGCCACCCCTCTCCCTCTTTCCCCCTTGGGAATCCTAGTTGGAATAGGATTGGGGGGGGGGGGAGTCCTACTCCCGGTAGGAGTAGGACTCCTCCTGCGCCTCTCTCTCTTGGCCGGCGCCCCCTCCCCCCTTGGCTCCTTTATATACTGAGGTAGAGGCACCCCAAAGTTGACACAAGTTGACACAAGTTGATCCACGTGATCTATTCCTTAGCCGTGTGCGGTGCCCCTGCCACCATATTCCTCGATAATACTGTAGCGGAGTTTAGGCGAAGCCCTGCTGCTGTAGTTCATCAAGATCGTCACCACGCCGTCGTGCTGACGAAACTCTTCCCCGACACTTTGCTGGATCGGAGTCCGGGGATCGTCATCGAGCTGAACGTGTGCTCGAACTCGGAGGTGCCGTAGTTTCGGTACTTGATCGGTTGGATCGTGAAGACGTACGACTACTTCCTCTACGTCGTGTCATCGCTTCCGCAGTCGGTCTGCGTTGGGTACGTAGACAATACTCTCCCCTCGTTGCTATGCATCACATGATCCTGTGTGTGCGTAGGAAATTTTTTGAAATTACTACGAAACCCAATAGTGGCATCCGAGCCTAGGTTATTTATGTTGATGTTAGATGCACGAGTAGAACACAAGTGAGTTGTGGACGATACAAGTCATACTGCCTACCAGCATGTCATACTTTGGTTCGGCGGTATTGTTGGACGAGACGACCCGGACCAACCTTACGCGTACGCTTACGCGAGACCGGTTCCCTCGACATGCTTTGCACAGAGATGGCTTGCGGGCAACTGTCTCTCCAACTTTAGTTGAACCAAGTATGGCTACGCCCGGTCCTTGCGAAGGTTAAAACGGAGTCTATTTGACAAACTATCGTTGTGGTTTTGATGCGTAGGTGAGATTTGTTCTTACTTAAGCCCGTAGCAGCCACGTAAAACATGCAACAACAAAGTAGAGGACGTCTAACTTGTTTTTGCAGGGCATGTTGTGATGTGATATGGTCAAAGCATGATGCTGAATTTTATTATATGAGATGATCATGTTTTGTAACCGAGTTATCGGCAACTGGCAGGGGCCATATGGTTGTCGCTTTATTGTATGCAATGCAATCGCGATGTAATGCTTTACTTTATTACTAAACGGTAGTGATAGTCGTGGAAGCATAAGATTGGCGAGACGACAACGATGCTACGATGGAGATCAAGGTGTCGCGCCGGTGACGATGGTGATCATGACGGTGCTTCGGAGATGGAGATCACAAGCACAAGATGATGATGACCATATCATATCACTTATATTGATTGCATGTGATGTTTATCTTTTTATGCATCTTATCTTGCTTTGATTGACGGTAGCATTATAAGATGATCTCTCACTAAATTATCAAGAAGTGTTCTTCCTGAGTATGCACCGTTGCCAAAGTTCGTCGTGCCCAGACACCACGTGATGATCGGGTGTGATAAGCTCTACGTCCATCTACAACGGGTGCAAGCCAGTTTTGCACACGCAGAATACTCAGGTTAAACTTGACGAGCCTAGCATATGCAGATATGGCCTCGGAACACGGAGACCGAAAGGTCGAGCGTGAATCATATAGTAGATATGATCAACATAACGATGTTCACCATTGAAAACTACTCCATTTCACGTGATGATTGGTCATGGTTTAGTTGATTTGGATCACGTAATCAATTAGAGGATTAGAGGGATGTCTATCTAAGTGGGAGTTCTTAAATAATATGATTAATTGAACTTAAATTTATCATGAACTTAGTACCTGATAGTATCTTGCTTGTTTATGTTGATTGTAGATAGATGGCTCGTGCTGTTGTTTCGTTGAATTTTAATGCGTTCCTTGAGAAAGCAAAGTTGAAAGATGATGGTAGCAATTACACGGACTGGGTCCGTAACTTGAGGATTATCCTCATTGCTGCACAGAAAAATTACGTCATGGAAGCACCGCTGGGTGCCAGGCCTGCTGCTGGAGCAACACCAGATGTTATGAACGTCTGGCAGAGCAAAGCTGATGACTACTCGATAGTTCAGTGTGCCATGCTTTACGGCTTAGAATTGGGACTTCAACGACGTTTTGAACGTCATGGAGCATATGAGATGTTCCAGGAGTTGAAGTTAATATTTCAAGCAAATGCCCGAATTGAGAGATATGAAGTCTCCAATAAGTTCTATAGCTGCAAGATGGAGGAGAACAGTTCTGTCAGTGAGCATATACTCAAAATGTCTGGGTATAATAATCACTTGATTCAATTGGGAGTTAATCTTCCGGATGATTGCGTTATTGACAGAATTCTCCAATCACTGCCACCAAGCTACAAGAGCTTCGTGATGAACTATAATATGCAAGGGATGAACAAGACTATTCTCGAGCTCTTCGCAATGCTGAAAGCTGCGGAGGTAGAAATCAAGAAGGAGCATCAAGTGTTGATGGTTAACAAGACCACTAGTTTCAAGAAAAAGGGCAAAGGGAAGAAAAAGGGGAACTTCAAGAAGAACGGCAAGCAAGTTGCTGCTCAAGAGAAGAAACCCAAGTCTGGACCTAAGCCTGAAACTGAGTGCTTCTACTGCAAGCAGACTGGTCACTGGAAGCGGAACTGCCCCAAGTATTTGGCGGATAAGAAGGATGGCAAGGTGAACAAAGGTATATGTGATATACATGTTATTGATGTGTACCTTACTAGAGCTCGCAGTAGCACCTGGGTATTTGATACTGGTTCTGTTGCTAATATTTGCAACTCGAAACAAGGACTACGGAATAAGCGGGCACTGGCAAAGGACGAGGTGACGATGCGTGTGGGAAACGGTTCCAAAGTCGATGTGATCGCAGTCGGCACGCTACCTCTACATCTACCTTCGGGATTAATATTAGACCTAAATAATTGTTATTTGGTGCCAGCGTTGAGCATGAACATTATATCTGGATCTTGTTTAAATGCGAGACGGTTATTCATTTAAATCAGAGAATAATGGTTGTTCTATTTATATGAGTAATATCTTTTATGGTCATGCACCCTTGAAGAGTGGTCTATTCTTATTGAATCTCCATAGTAGTAATACACATATTCATAATATTGAAGCCAAAAGATGAAGAGTTGATAACGAAAGTGCAACTTATTTGTGGCACTGTCGTTTAGGTCATATCGGTATAAAGCG
Organism: Triticum dicoccoides; assembly: GCF_002162155.2. Classification (NCBI taxonomy): domain Eukaryota; kingdom Viridiplantae; phylum Streptophyta; class Magnoliopsida; order Poales; family Poaceae; genus Triticum; species Triticum dicoccoides. The sequence goes on along the minus strand of NC_041381.1, from coordinate 320,679,717 downwards.
CATGAAGAAACTCCATGCTGATGGACTTTTGGAACCACTTGATTATGAATCACTTGGTACTTGCGAACCGTGCCTCATGGGCAAGATGACTAAAACACCGTTCTCCGGTACTATGGAGAGAGCAACAGATTTGTTGGAGATCATACATACCGATGTATGTGGCCCGATGAATATTGAGGCTCGTGGCGGATATCGTTATTTTCTCACCTTCACAGATGATTTAAGCAGATATGGGTATATCTACTTAATGAAACATAAGTCTGAAACATTTGAAAAGTTCAAAGAATTTCAGAGTGAAGTTGAAAATCATCGTAACAAGAAAATAAAGTTTCTACGATCTGATCGTGGAGGAGAATATTTGAGTTACGAGTTTGGTGTACATTTGAAAAACTGTGGAATAGTTTCGCAACTCACGCCACCCGGAACACCACAGCGTAATGGTGTGTCCGAACGTCGTAATCGTACTTTACTAGATATGGTGCGATCTATGATGTCTCTTACTGATTTACCGCTATCTTTTTGGGGATATGCTTTAGAGACGGCTGCATTCACGTTAAATAGGGCACCATCAAAATCCGTTGAGACGACGCCTTATGAACTGTGGTTTGGCAAGAAACCAAAGTTGTCGTTTCTTAAAGTTTGGGGCTGCGATGCTTATGTGAAAAAGCTTCAACCTGATAAGCTCGAACCCAAATCGGAGAAATGTGTCTTCATAGGATACCCAAAGGAAACTGTTGGGTACACCTTCTATCACAGATCCGAAGGCAAGACATTCGTTGCTAAGAATGGATCATTTCTAGAGAAGGAGTTTCTCTCGAAAGAAGTGAGTGGGAGGAAAGTAGAACTTGACGAGGTAACTGTACCTGCTCCCTTACTGGAAAGTAGTTCATCACCGAAAACTGTTTCAGTGACACCTACACCAGTTAGTGAGGAAGCCAATGATAATGATCATGAAACTTCAGATCAAGATACTGCTGAACCTCGTAGATCAACCAGAGTAAGATCCGCACCAGAGTGGTACGGTAATCCTGTTCTGGAGGTCATGCTACTAGATCATGATGAACCTACGAACTATGAAGAAGCGATGGTGAGCCCAGATTCCGCAAAGTGGCTTGAAGCCATGAAATCTGAGATGGGATCCATGTATGAGAACAAAGTATGGACTTTGGTTGACTTGCCCGATGATCGGCAAGCAATTGAGAATAAATGGATCTTTAAGAAGAAGACTGACACTGATGGTAATGTTACTGTCTACAAAGCTCGACTTGTCGCAAAAGGTTTTCGGCAAGTTCAAGGGATTGACTACGATGAGACCTTCTCACCCGTAGCGATGCTTAAGTCCGTCCGAATCATGTTAGCAATTGCCGCATTTTATGATTATGAAATTTGGCAAATGGATGTCAAAACTACATTCCTGAATGGTTTCTGGAAGAAGAGTTGTATATGATGCAACCAGAAGGTTTTGTCGATCCAAAGGAAGCTAACAAAGTGTGCAAGCTCCAGCGATCCATTTATGGACTGGTGCAAGCCTCTCGGAGTTGGAATAAACGTTTTGATAGTGTGATCAAAGCATTTGGTTTTATACAGACTTTCGGAGAAGCCTGTATTTACAAGAAAGTGAGTGGGAGCTCTGTAGCATTTCTGATATTATATGTGGATGACATATTACTGATTGCAAATGATATAGAATTTCTGGATAGCATAAAGGGATACTTGAATAAAAGTTTTTCAATGAAAGACCTCGGTGAAGCTGCTTACATATTAGGCATTAAGATCTATAGAGATAGATCAAGACGCTTAATTGGACTTTCACAAAGCACATACCTTGACAAGATTTTGAAGAAATTCAAAATGGATCAAGCAAAGAAAGGATTCTTGCCTGTATTACAAGGTGTGAAATTGAGTAAGACTCAATGCCCGACCACTGCAGAAGATAGAGAGAATATGAAAGATGTTCCCTATGCATCAGCCATAGGCTCTATCATGTATGCAATGCTGTGTACCAGACCTGATGTGTGCCTTGCTATAAGTTTAGCAGGGAGGTACCAAAGTAATCCAGGAGTGGATCACTGGACAGCGGTCAAGAACATCCTGAAATACCTGAAAAGGACTAAGGATATGTTTCTCGTATATGGAGGTGACAAAGAGCTCACCGTAAAAGGTTACGTTGATGCAAGCTTTGACACTTATCCGGACGATTCTAAATCGCAAACCGGATACGTGTTTACATTAAACGGTGGAGCTGTCAGTTGGTGTAGTTCTAAACAAAGCGTCGTAGCGGGATCTACATGTGAAGCGGAATACATAGCTGCTTCGGAAGCAGCAAATGAAGGAGTCTGGATGAAGGAGTTCATTTCCGATCTAGGTGTCATACCTAGTGCATCGGGTCCAATGAAAATCTTTTGTGACAATACTGGTGCAATTGCCTTGGCAAAGGAATCCAGATTTCACAAAAGGACAAAACACATCAAGAGACGCTTCAACTCCATCCGGGATCTAGTCCAGGTGGGAGACATAGAAATTTGCAAGATACATACGGATCTGAATGTTGCAGACCCGTTGACTAAGCCTCTTCCACGAGCAAAACATGATCAACACCAAGGCTCCATGGGTGTTAGAATCATTACAGTGTAATCTAGATTATTGACTCTAGTGCAAGTGGGAGACTGAAGGAAATATGCCCTAGAGGCAATAATAAAGTTATTATTTATTTCCTTATAATCATGATAAATGTTTATTATTCATGCTAGAATTGTATTTACCGGAAACATAATACATGTGTGAATACATAGACAAACAAAGTGTCACTAGTATGCCTCTACTTGACTAGCTCGTTAATCAAAGATGGTTATGTTTCCTAACCATGAACGATGAGTTGTTATTTGATTAACGAGGTCACATCATTAGCAGAATGATCTGATTGACATGACCCATTCCATTAGCTTAGCACCCGATCGTTTAGTATGTTGCTATTGCTTTCTTCATGACTTATACATGTTCCTATGACTATGAGATTATGCAACTCCCGTTTACCGGAGGAACACTTTGGGTACTACCAAACATCACAACGTTAATGGGTGACTATAAAGGAGTACTACAGGTGTCTCCAATGGTCGATGTTGGGTTGGCGTATTTCGAGATTAGGATTTGTCACTCTGATTGTCGGAGAGGTATCTCTGGGCCCTCTCGGTAATACACATCACATAAGCCTTGCAAGCATTACAACTAATATGTTAGTTGTGAGATGATGTATTATGGAACGAGTAAAGAGACTTGCCAGTAACGAGATTGAACTAGGTATTGGATACCGACGATCGAATCTCGGGCAAGTAACATACCGATGACAAAGGGAACAACGTATGTTGTTATGCGGTCTGACCGATAAAGATCTTCGTAGAATATGTAGGAGCCAATATGGGCATCCAGGTCCCGCTATTGGTTATTGACCGGAGACGTGTCTTGGTCATGACTACATTGTTCTCGAACCCGTAGGGTCCGCACGCTTAAGGTTACGATGACAGTTATATTATGAGTTTATGCATTTTGATGTACCGAAGGTTGTTCGGAGTCCCGGATGTGATCACGGACATGACGAGGAGTCTCGAAATGGTCGATACATAAAGATTTATATATTGGAAGCCTATGTTTGGACATCGGAAGTGTTCCGGGTGAAATCGGGATTTTACCGGGTTACCGGGAGGTTACCGGAACCCCCCGGGAGCCATATGGGCCTACATGGGCCTTAGTGGAAAGGAGAAAGGGGCAGCCCAAGGGGGCTGCACGCCTCCCCCCTTCCCCTAGTCCTATTAGGACTAGGAGAGGTGGCCGGCCACCCCTCTCCCTCTTTCCCCCTTGGGAATCCTAGTTGGAATAGGATTGGGGGGGGGGGGGAGTCCTACTCCCGGTAGGAGTAGGACTCCTCCTGCGCCTCTCTCTCTTGGCCGGCGCCCCCTCCCCCCTTGGCTCCTTTATATACTGAGGTAGAGGCACCCCAAAGTTGACACAAGTTGACACAAGTTGATCCACGTGATCTATTCCTTAGCCGTGTGCGGTGCCCCCTGCCACCATATTCCTCGATAATACTGTAGCGGAGTTTAGGCGAAGCCCTGCTGCTGTAGTTCATCAAGATCGTCACCACGCCATCGTGCTGACGAAACTCTTCCCCGACACTTTGCTGGATCGGAGTCCGGGGATCGTCATCGAGCTGAACGTGTGCTCGAACTCGGAGGTGCCGTAGTTTCGGTACTTGATCGGTTGGATCGTGAAGACGTATGACTACTTCCTCTACGTCGTATCATCGCTTCCGCAGTCGGTCTGCGTTGGGTACGTAGACAATACTCTCCCCTCGTTGCTATGCATCACATGATCCTGTGTGTGCGTAGGAAATTTTTTGAAATTACTACGAAACCCAACACGATCATCACGTGAGATGGAGTAGTTTCAATGGTGAACATCACTATGTTGATCATATCTACTATATGATTCACGTTCGACCTTTCGGTCTCCGTGTCCCGAGGCCATATCTGTATATGCTAGGCTCGTCAAGTATGACCTGAGTATTCCGCGTGTGCAACTGTTTTGCACCCGTTGTATTTGAACGTAGAGCCTATCACACCTGATCATCATGTGCTGTCTCAGCACGAAGAACTTTCGCAACGGTGCATACTCAGGGAGAACACTTCATGATTATTAGTGAGGGATCATCTTAAAATGCTACCGTCAACCAAAGCAAGATAAGATGCATAAAGGATAAACATCACATGCAATCAATATAAGTGATATGATATGGCCATCATCATCTTGTGCTTGTGATCTCCATCTCCGAAGCACCGTCGTGATCACCATCGTCACCGGCGCGACACCTTGATCTCCATCGTAGCATCGTTGTCGTTTACGCCATCTATTGCTTCTACGACTATTGCTATCGCTTAGTGATAAAGTAAAGCAATTACACGGCGTTTGCATTTCATACAATAAAGCGACAACCATATGGCTCCTGCCAGTTGCCGATAACTTCGGTTACAAAACATGATCATCTCATACAATAAAATATAGCATCACGTCTTGACCATATCACATCACAACATGCCCTGCAAAAACAAGCTAGACGTCCTCTACTTTGTTGTTGCAAATTTTACGTGGCTGCTACGGGCTTAGCAAGAACCGTTCTTACCTACGCATCAAAACCACAACGATAGTTCGTCAAGCTAGTGCTGTTTTAACCTTCGCAAGGACCGGGCGTAGCCACACTCGATTCAGCTAAAGTGAGAGAGACAGACACCCGCCAGCCACCTTTAAGCACGAGTGCTCGTAACGGTGAAACCAGTCTCGCATAAGCGTACGCGTAATGTCGGTCCGGGCCGCTTCATCTCACAATACCGCCGAACCAAAGTATGACATGCTGGTAAGCAGTATGACTTGTATTGCCCACAACTCGCTTGTGTTCTACTCGTGCATATGACATCTACGCATAAAACCTGGCTCGGATGCCACTGTTGGGGAACGTAGTAATTTCAAAAAAAAAATCCTACGCACACGCAAGATCATGGTGATGGCATAGCAACGAGAGAGGAGAGTGTTCGTCCATGTACCCTCGTAGACCGTAAGCGGAAGCGTTATGACAACGCGGTTGATGTAGTCGTACGTCTTCACGATCCGACCGATCCAAGTACCGAACGTACGACACCTCCGAGTTCAGCACACGTTCGGCTCGATGACGATCCCCGGGCTCCGATCCAGCAAAGCTTCGGGGATGAGTTCCGTCAGCACGACGGCGTGGTGACAATGATGATGTTCTACCGGCGCAGGGCTTCGCCTAAACTCCGCGATGATATGACCGAGGTGGAATATGGTGGAGGGGGGCACCGCACACGGCTAAGGAACGATCCGTAGATCAACTTGTGTGTCCTAGGGTGCCCCCTGCCCCCGTATATAAAGGAGCAAGGGGGGGAGGCCGGCCGGCCCTATAGGGTGCGCCAGGAGGAGGAGTCCTCCTCCTAGTAGGAGCAGGACTCCCCCTTTCCTACTCCTACTAGGAGGGGGAAAGGAAGGGGGAGAGGGGGAAGGAAAGAGGGGGGCGCCGCCCCCCTCCTAGTCCAATTCGGACCAGAGGGGGAGGGGGCGCACGGCCCGTGCTGGCCGCCCCTCTCTCTTTCCACTAAGGCCCATAAGGCCCGTTACTTCTCCCGGGGGGGTTCCGGTAACCCTCCGGCACTCCGGTTTTCTCTGAAAATGCCCGGAACACTTCCGGTGTTCGAATATAGCCGTCCAATATATCAATCTTTATGTCTCGACCATTTCGAGACTCCTCGTCATGTCCGTGATCTCATCCGGGACTCCGAACAAACTTCGGTACATCAAAACTTATAAACTCATAATAAAACTGTCATCGTAACGTTAAGCGTGCGGACCCTACGGGTTCGAGAACTATGTAGACATGACCTAGAACTATTCTCGGTCAATAACCAATAGCGGAACCTGGATGCCCATATTGGTTGCTACATATTCTACGAAGATCTTTATCGGTCAAACCGCACAACAACATACGTTGTTCCCTTTGTCATCGGTATGTTACTTGCCCGAGATTCGATCGTCGGTATCCAATACCTAGTTCAATCTCGTTACCGGCAAGTCTATTTACTCGTTATGTAGTGCATCATCCCGCAACTAACTTATTAGTCACATTGCTTGCAAGGCTTATAGTGATGTGCACTACCGAGAGGGCCCAGAGATACCTCTCCGACAATCGGAGTGACAAAACCTAATCTCGAAATACGCCAACTCAACATGTACCATTGGAGACACCTGTAGTACTCCTTTATAATCACCCAGTTACGTTGTGACGTTTGGTAGCACCCAAAATGTTCCTCCGGTAAACGGGAGTTGCATAATCTCATAGTTACAGGAACATGTATAAGTTATGAAGAAAGCAATAGCAACATACTAAATGATCAAGTGCTAGGCTAACGGAATGGGTCATGTCAATCACATCATTCTCCTAATGATGTGATCCCGTTAATCAAATGACAACACATGTCTATGGTTAGGAAACATAACCATCTTTGATTAATGAGCTAGTCAAGTAGAGGCATACTAGTGACGTTATGTTTGTCTATGTATTCACACATGTATCATGTTTCCGGTTAATACAATTCTAGCATGAATAATAAACATTTATCATGAAATAAGGAAATAAATAATAACTTTATTATTGCCTCTAGGGCATATTTCCTTCAGCTATTACTTTCTTCATGACTTATACATGTTCCTATGACTATGAGATTATGCAACTCCCGTTTATCGGAGGAACACTTTGTGTGCTACCAAACGTCACAACATAACTGGGTGATTATAAAGGTGCTCTACAGGTGACTCCGAAGGTACTTGTTGAGTTGGCGTATTTCGAGATTAGGATTTGTCACTCTGATTGTCGGAAAGGTATCTCTGGGCCCTCTTGGTAATGCACATCACTATAAGCCTTGCAAGCAATGTGACTAATGAGTTAGTTGCGGGATGATGCATTACATAACGAGTAAATATACTTGCCGGTAACGAGATTGAACTAGGTATTGAGATACCGACGATCGAATCTCGGGCAAGTAACATACCGATGACAAAGGGAACAACGTATGTTGTTATGCGGTTTGACCGATAAGGATCTTCGTAGAATATGTGGAATATGAGTATCCAGGTTCCGCTATTGGTTCTTGACCGGAGATGTGTCTCGGTCATGTCTACATAGTTCTCGAACCCGTAGGGTCCGTACGCTTAACATTTGGTGACGATTTATATTATGAGTTATGTGTTTTGATGTACCGAAGGTAGTTCGGAGTCCCTGATGAGATCGAGGACATAACGAGGAGTCTCAAAATGGTTGATACGTAAAGATCGATATATTGGACGACTATATTCGGACATCGGAAAGGTTCCGAGTGATTCGGGTATTTATCGGAGTACCACAGAGTTACAAGAATTCTCCGGGGAGTATATGGGCCTTATTGGGCTTTAGGGAAAGAGAGAGGGGAGGCTGCGCGCCCCCAAGGCCTAGTCGGACTTAGACTAGGGGGAGTGGCTGCACCCCCTCCTTCCTTCTCTTCTCTTTTCCCTTTCCTTGACTCCTACTCCTACTACTTGGAAGGGGGAATCCTATTCCCGGTGGGAGTAGGACTCCTCCAGGGCGCGCCATAGGAGGGTCGACCCTCCCCCCTCCTCCACTCCTTTATATACGGGGGCAAAGGGGCACCTCTAGACACAAGTTGATCTGTTGATCTCTCCCAGCCGTGTGCGATGCCCCCCTCCACCATATTACACCTCGGTCATATCACAGTAGTGCTTAGACGAAGCCCTGCGTCGGTAGCAACATCATCACCATCATCACGCCGTCTTGCTGACGGAACTCTCCCGTGAAGCTCTGCTGGACCGGAGTTCGCGAGACGTCATCGAGCTGAACATGTGCTGAACTCGGAGGTGCCATACGTTCGGTACTTGGATCGGTCGGATCGTGAAGACGTACGACTACATCAACTGCGTTGTGCTAACGCTTCCGCTTTCGGTCTACGAGGGTACGTGGACGACACTCTCCCCTCTCGTTGCTATGCATCACCATGATCTTGCGTGTGCGTAGGATTTTTTTTTGAAATTACTACATTCCCCAACAAGATTACCCCAATGTCACTTCAGGAATCTGCGAGTTGAGTGCCAAGACATACATCAAGTGCTCTCAAATCCATAAAAAAATTTAATCCGATAATAAATAAATCTCAAAGGTAAAATTCAATTCATCACAACAAGATAGAGAGAGGAAAACACCATATGATCCAACTATATTAACAAAGCTCGCGATACATCAAGATCGTGCTGAATCAAGAACAGAAAGAGAGAGAGAGATCAAACACATGGCTACTAGTACAAACCATCAGTCCCAAGGGTGTCCTACTCTCTCCTCGTCATGGTGGCCGCCGGGATGATGAAGATGGCCTCCAGTGACGATTCCCCCCTCCGACAGGGTGCCAGAACAAGGTCTAGATTGGTTTTTCGTGGTACAGAGGCTTGCGGGGGCGGAACTTCTAACCTAGGGTTATTTCTGGTTTTTTGTATTTATAGGATTTTTTGGCGTCGGTCTCACCTCCAGATGGGCTTCGAGGTGCCCACTACTCACCAGGGCGAGCCGGGCCCACCTAGTGTGCCCTGGTGGGTAGTGGCCACCTCCTTCACCTTTTGGCCCTCCCACGAAGCTTCTAGTGCCTCTTTTGTTCCAAAAAAATCGTCAAAAAATTTCGCCGCATTTGGAGAACTTTTATTTCTTCACAAAAACAACACCACGGTAGTTCTGCTGAAAATGACGTCAGTCCAGGTTAGTTCTATTCAAATCATACCAAAACCATATAAAATTATTGTAAACATGGCATGGATACTTCATAAATTTTAGATACGTTGGAGACGTGTCAGCATCACCAAGCTTAATTCATGCTCGTCCTCGAGTAGGAAATGATAAAAGAAATAAATTATTATGTGTGAATGCTAGCATAGGGCATAAGTTTGACCAATGATAATTTCTATCACTTTGCCTAGCATCATAAGAACAACTCTTTCTCATAAAACTCATCATGATAAAGTAGCAATCAATTCACATGTTACGGTTGAAAGTGCAACTATCCCTGGGTGGTTTTGGTAATTTCTAACAACATATAGCTCATTGAGCTAATGCTATTTCAAGATAAATATTTCAGGAAAGCTCAATGTTTGGCATGGCATGGATGAGAAACGTGGGCCCCTCCAAATGCTAAGGACAAAAGGATTGGCTCAAGCTCAAAGCACAAGACTCTACATTTTTCATTTTAGTGATCCAAGATCACATTGAGTCCATAGGAAAAGCCAATACTATCAAGAGGGGGTGAGGTGTTGCTTAATGAGTTTCTTGCTCAAAGTGCTAAGTGATATGCTCCAAAAAACCCTCAACTACTTTCTCACATCCACATATGTCCCAAACCAAAAGTCAAACTCGGCCCCACTGAAACTTTCTATCCGGAGCCAACGAGTTCAGTTGACATAGCCACTGCCAGAAACCCTAGTCTTTTCGGTCTCACCGACATGGGATTGTAATCTCTCTGTTTCCCTTTGTAACGTTTCAGTCAAACCGAGATGAGCGATCGGTCCCACCGAGATTGCAATGCAAACTCTCTGTTTCCCTTTCGTAATGTTTCGGTCCAACTCTCTGTTTGTCTATTACCAAAATCGGTTTCACTGAGTTTGTGTAATCGGTCACACCGAGATTACATTATGCCCTAACCCTAACGATATCGGTCCCATTGAGTTGACATGTCGGTCCCACCGAAATGCCTAATGGTCACATTATGAACTAAATCGGTCTGACCGAGTTTCACGATTCGGTCCCACCGAGTTTGGTAAATTGTGTGTAACGGTTAGATTTTGTGTGGAGGCTATATATACCCCTCCACCCACTCTTCATTCGTGAGAGAGAGAGCCATCAGAACATGCCTACACTTCCAACATACATTTTCTGAGAGAGAACCACCTACACTTGTGTTGAGGTCAAGATATTCCATTCCAACCACATAAATCTTGATCTCTAGCCTTCCCCAAGTTGCTTTCCACTCAAATCTTCTTTCCACCAAATCCAAATCCTGTGAGAGAGAGTTGAGTGTTGGGGAGACTATCATTTGAAGCACAAGAGCAAGGAGTTCATCATCAACACACCATTTGTTACCTCTTGGAGAGTGGTGTCTCCTAGATTGGCTAGGTGTCACTTGGGAGCCTCCATCAAGATTGTGGAGTTGAACCAAGGGGTTTGTAAGGGCAAGGAGATCGCCTACTTCGTGAAGATCTACCCGAGTGAGGCAAGTCCTTCGTGGGCGACGGCCATGGTGGGATAGACAAGGTTGCTTCTTCGTGGACCCTTCGTGGGTGGAGCCCTCCGTGGACTCGCACAACCATTACCCTTCGTGGGTTGAAGTCTCCATCAACGTGGATGTACGATAGCACCACCTATCGGAACCACGAATAAAAAATCTCTGTGTCAACATTGCGTTTGCTTTCTCAAACTCCTCCCTTTACCTTCATATGCAATTGTTTTACATTCCGCTGCTATACTCTTAGAATTGCATGTGTAGGTTGATTGCATGACTTATGCTAAGTTGATAAAATCTGCCAAGAACTAAAATTGGGAAAAGGCTAGATTTTATTTGGTCAAGCAGTCCAATCACCCCCCCTCTAGACATACTTTCGATCCTACAAGTGGTATGAGAGCTTTGGTGTCCATTTGCTTTGATTTCCGTAGATTTTGGTGGTCATAGCCTTGGTTTCACAACCTAGGAGAGTATGGCGTCTAGCGAGGGAAATTACCACCGTAGAGGTCCTTACTTTGATGGTACAAATTTTGCTAGTTGGAAGCATAAGATTAAAATGCATATTCTTGGACATAACCCCGCCGTTTGGGCTATTGTGTGTATTGGCTTGCAAGGTGAATTCTTTGATGGGAGAACCGAACTGTGAAGCTACCGCGGAAGAGTTGAAGATGCTGCAATACAATGCTCAAGCTTGGGATATTCTCTTCAACGGATTGTGCCCCGAAGAATTCAACAAAATCAGCCATCTTGAGAATGCAAAGGAAATTTGGGATACTTTGATTGATATGCATGAAGGTACCGACTCCATCAAGGAATCCAAATTGGATGTGCTTCAAAGTCAACTTGACAAGTTCAAAATGAAGGATGGTGAAGGCGCTGCTGAAATGTACTCTAGGCTTGCTCCCATCACAAATGAGATTGCCGGCTTAGGAAGTGAAGAGATGACCGGTAGACTCATCATCATGAAGATTCTAAGAGCCTTGGATGGAAAATATGATACCATGTGCACATTGATCCAAATGATGCCTAATTACAAAGATCTCAAGCCAACGAAAGTCATTGGAAGAATTGTTGCTCATGAGATGTCACTCAAGGATAAGGAAGAGCTCCACAACAAGTCAAGTGGTGCTTACAAAGCCTCATGTGAAGCTCCCACATCATCAAGTGAGAAAGAAACCTTCAATGAAGAATTAAGCCTAATGGTGAAGAACTTCAACAAGTTCTACAAGAGTAGAAGCAAGGAAATAAGTTCCAAGTCAAGGTCCTACAATGACAAAAGATCTTCTAGTCGTGAGTGTAATTGCTACAATTGTGGAAGACCTGGACACTATTCCAATGAGTGTACGGCTCCCTACAAAAGAAGAGAAGATTCTCCAAAAAGAAGGAGTAGAAGAGAAGAATCACCATCAAGAGAAAGAAGGAGTAGAGATGATCGTTATGAACGAAGATCCTCTCGGAGAAGCAAGGATTCGGAAAGAAAGGATAAGTCATCAAGGAGCTACACAAAAACAAAACATCAAGCTCATGTTGGTGAATGGATATCCGGCTCTGACTCCGACAATCACTCTGAAAGAAGTTATCACTCGGACTCCGAATATACTCAAGATGAAGGTGTTGCCGGACTAGCACTTGTGACAACCAACTCCTACGACATATTTGACTCACCAAATGAAGGAATTGGGAGATGCCTCATGGCTAAAGGTCCAAAGGTAACACACCCCGAGTATGTTGATTTCAATAGTGATGAAGATGATTTGCTAGGAGATGATGATTTACTTGTTGACAACTCTAGTTATGAAAACTACGATGAATTTGCTATTAATCATGCTAATCAAGATAAAACGAATGACGATGATAAGAAGGAGATTGAGCATTTAACTAAAGAACTAAACACTCTTAAGTTAGCTCATGAAACTACCTTGGAAGATCATCGAGAACTTTTAAAGACTCATGAGAAACTACGCTTTGAAAAGCTCAACCTTGAGCAAGAGCATGAGTTTTTAAAGGCAATCAATGATGGTCTTTGCAAGAAAAGTTCTTCTTACATTGCCAAGCGTTTACTCTTATCTACTTACATGCCACAAGTTAAATCTAACAATAAGAACAAGAAAGATTCTTCATCTAGTAGTAACAACGATCATGCTAAATCCAATGTTGTTGCTTCTAGTAGTTCTCTTGATTCCACTAATGATTCTCTTAGCCAAGTTAAACTTGAGCAAGAAAATAGCTTATTGAAGGGAATTATAGAGAAAGGTGTTTACAAGAGCCTTGCCGGAAGTAAGCAATTCAAGGAGATTGTATGCAAGCAAGGAAAGCACCGGAAGAATCAAGGTGTTGGTTTTGAACGAAAGTTCAATGCCAATGGAGTTGAGTGGGAAGAAGATCAATACCCCAAGACAAAGTTTGTTCCTCAACAAGAGAAGTACGATCCTACTTCTTTCAAAGGAACACAAGCTCAAGATGATCTTCCACCACAAGACCACAAGCAAAAAGGCAAGGGCAAGCCTCAAGAGGAGATTGATGCATTTGAAGAAGCTCCTAAGGCCTTCGTCAAGTGGGTTCCCAAGATGTGACGCCCGGATAATCAAGCTACAGTAACCTCTGCTAATGACACCACGTCACCTCCGTTACTGTCACTAATCTCGCGTTAGTTCGAAAACGATTCAAATTCAAATTTGAGATTTAGGCGAACAACAAAAGTTTTCAAACATTAAAACTAAAATGTCCAAAATGTGTCAAATAAATCATGGGTAATACTGGTGGAGAAACCACAAATTTTATAAAATGTTTAAAGGCTCTAAACTAATTAAAATAGCAACTATGACAATTAATTAAATGCCTTTTTAAAAATAATAATAATGCAAACTGTTTTAATTAGGTGTCAAACTTTTGGGGCAGTAGAATAAATTATAACATTAAATTAGGAGTTGTATTTATATTTTATAAAACAGAAATTAAAAGAAATAGATAAAGAAAAGAAAACAGAAAACAAAGCTGAAAAAAAGAGAGAAGGCAACCCCCCCCACTGGGCTTCGGCCCAGCAGGCCACAACCCCCCACCAGGCCCAGCCGGCCACTCCCCCACTACTCCTTATCTCCTCACCCACCGAAACCCTAGCCGCCCCCACTCCACCCGATTCCTCCCCCGATCCCCTTCTCCTCCCTCCCGCGCC
>NC_041381.1:320663506-320664269 GCF_002162155.2 Triticum dicoccoides | reverse complement strand
AAAAAAAAAGAAAAATAAAAAAATAAAATAAATAAATAAATATATTAAATAAATAAATGAATAATAAGTAAAATAATTAAAACATTAATTAACTAATTAATTAAGTAAATAATTAATTTAATTAATCATGATTAATTAACCTAATGGCTAATTAACCTAATTAACTACTGTTAATTAAACTAAACTAGGGTAATTAGTTAACAGTCACTGACGAACGGGACCCACATGTCAGGTTGACCAAGTCAACCCTGTTGACTGCTGACGTCAGCATGACATCATGCTGACGTCATAAATTCATTTTCGAATTAAATAATTAATTAGTTAAATTTCAGAAATTAATAAAATCTTTAGAAAATTATATCTTTTAATCCGTAACTCGGATTAAAATATTTTCAACATGAAAGTTGATCAGAACGACGAGACGATTCCGGATACGCAACCCGTTCGTCCACCACACACCCCTAACATATCAAACTCGCAACTTTCCCCCTCCGGTTCCTCTGCCCGAAAACGCGAAACTCCGGGAATACTTTCCCGGATGTTTCCCCCCTTCGTCGGTATCACTTACTACCGCGTTAGGGCACACCGAACACCGCATATTGCCTTGTTATATTTTGTGATGCTTTGTTTGCTCTGTATTCATTATTTCTTCCCCCTCTTCTCTCCGGTAGACTACGAGACCGACGCTGCTGCTGACCAGTTCGACTACGGAGTTGACGACCCCTCTCTCTTGCCAGAGCAACCAGGCAAGCCCCCCCCCCCC
>NC_041381.1:320614449-320662585 GCF_002162155.2 Triticum dicoccoides | reverse complement strand
CTTGGGAGGTGATCACGGGTATATACTATACATACATACATACTATACAGATGGTGACTAAAGTCGGGTCAGCTCATTGAGTACCCGCAAGTGATTCTGACGAGGGGGCTGAAAGGACAGGTGGCTCCATCCCGGTAGAGGTGGGCCTGGGTTCCCGACGGCCCTCGACTATTACTTTGTGGCGGAGCGACAGGGCAGGTTGAGACCACCTAGGAGACAGGTGGGCCTGGCCCTGTTCGGCGTTCGCGGATACTTAACACGCTTAACGAGATCTTGGTATTTGATCTGAGTCGGCTACGAGCCTATACGCACTAACCATCTACGTGGGAGTAGTTATGGGTATCCCGACGTCGTGGTATCAGCCGAAGCACTTCAGACGTCAGCGACGGAGCGGCGCGCGCCGGATTGGAACGTAAGCCTGCTCTTGTATTAAGGGGGCTAGTTCTGTTTTCGGCCGCGTACGCAACGTGCAGGTGTGCTATGGGTGATGGGCCCAGACCCCTGTGCGCTTAGGTTTAGACCGGCGTGCTGGCCTCTCTGTTTTGCCTAGGTGGGGCTGCGACGTGTTGATCTTCCGAGGCCGGGCATGACCCAGGAAAGTGTGTCCGGCCAAATGGGATCAAGCGTGTTGGGTTATGTGGTGCACCCCTGCAGGGAAGTTAATCTATTCAAATAGCCGTGATCTTCGGTAACAGGACGACTTGGAGTTGTACCTTGACCTTATGACAACTAGAACCGGATACTTAATAAAACACACCCTTCGAAGTTCCACAGACAACCCGGTGATCGCTTTTCTACAGGGCGACGAGGAGAGGATCGCCGGGTAGGATTATGCTACTGCGATGCTACTGGAGATGCTACTTGGAGATGCTACTTGGGGGACTTCAATCTACTCTCTTCTACATGCTGCAAGACAGAGGCTGCCAGAAGCGTAGTCTTCGACAGGATTAGCTATCCCCCTTTTATTCTGGCATTCTGCAGTTCAGTCCACCGATATGGCCCTTTACACATATCTCCATGCATATGTAGTATAGTTCCTTGCTTGCGAGTACTTTGGATGAGTACTCACGGTTGCTTTCTCCCCCCTTTTCCCCCTTTCCTTTCTTTCTGGTTGTCGCAACCAGATGCTGGAGCCCAGGAGCCAGACGCCACTGTCGACGAAGACCCCTACTACACCGGAGGTGCCTACTACTACGTGCAGCCCGCTGACGACGACTAGGAGTAGTTAGGAGGATCCCAGGCAGGAGGCCTGCGCCTCTTTCGATCTGTATCCCAGTTTGTGCTAGCCTTCTTAAGGCAAACTTGTTTAACTTATGTTTGTACTCAGATATTGTTGCTTCCGCTGACTCGTCTATGATCGAGCACTTGTATTCGAGCCCTCGAGGCCCCTGGCTTGTATTATGATGCTTGTATGACTTATTTATGTTTTAGAGTTGTGTTGTGATATCTTCCCGTGAGTCCCTGATCTTGATCGTACACATTCGCGTGCATGATTAGTGTACGATTGAATCGGGGGCGTCACACAAGACTACATCTAGTTCTACTTCATCAAGTACGACTACAACTCCAAGGATTCCCACCAAGATGGTGTGGATCCCTAAGAAGAAGAACTAGAGAGTTCTTGAGGGTGACTCCGCCAACATACTTCACTCTTATCATTTTGGCAAGGACAAGTGCAAACAACTTCCATATCTTGCACTAGTCCAAAGAGTCACAAACCCTCTTGTTGGTAAGACGAGGAACAAGGTAACCTAATGCTTTCATGGACAACACCTTGTGTAAACATCACTCTATGCCTATGGATATCTTTTCTTGTTCCTTGTGGGACTAACCCGTGTAGGTATTGAAAGTGCAACTCACTCCAATGGATTGCTCCGAATGATCTACATCAACATTGAGCATCCACATCTTCAACACCTACATGAAGTCATTATCGACAAAACCCAAGGTTAGTTCATTCCTCTTAGGGGGGATATCACATCTAGAGGGAGCTTTACTCTAAGAATTGAGCTAAAGCAACTCTAATGATGTGAGCACAATAATGCTTTATGTAAAAGTGGTAACCCCACTTGTGCTTAAACGATGAGTATGACCTATGATCAAATGTTCTCATTTGACTCCTAAGTCAATATACTCATATATAGATGACCTAGTCATCGCCAATTGCTTGATAGATGCTAGAGTGTTTGTGCATGCTTTGTCACGTATTTAATTTGTCATTTTATTGTGTGAGCATGTTGGATGCATATTTTACTCATTCGAGGACATCCATTTGTTGCTTTGATTGTTTGGCTTTTTCGCTTTTGCCAAATGGATGGACAAGAATGCCTAAGAACTCCCTCTAGCTATCTATGCTTTCTTCGTCTCAAACTCTATTCATGCTACAACACAAAGTTTGATCAAGTCAGATTCAAACCACTCTGTGTGAGGAGCACTCGAAGTCCCCGATTCGTCATAGACTTAAACTTCCAAAACCTCTTTGTGCATTTCGGTTTGACCGATTCATCCTTTTCGGTCATACCGAGATCACTAAGTTGATCTAGGTTTTCAATCTCGCTGCAACCGATTAGAACATTTCAGTCACACCGAGTTGCAATAACTGCTAGCAGTTTTGCATCTCGGTGCCACCGAGTTGTTCCACTCGGTCACACCGACAGGGTCAGGCTATATATTCTGACGGGTCAAATTTTGGAAAATTTTCCGAAACCCTTCACCCGCGCGTAACCTGCTCTGCCTCTTCAGGTCTCCGGATTGTCTTCTCGCCGCCAGCGACCTCCCGCCATTGGTCTCCGCCACCGTCAACGGCAATCTGCTCCGCCGTTGCCGCCGTAGCGAACACTCGACGCTCTAGGGTAAGTGTTTGACCCCTTGTGCTGTCTTTTTCACTCTCATTCCTAGCACAAGGACAATGCCACGTTTCTTGCCACGATTGAGATCGATCCATCCAGCTAAAACTTCCTTAGGTCTAGATTGATTCGAAAATTTTAGGGTTAGCTCTCCGCATAACTCATCTCGGACCGATCGAACTGTAGAAATCGGTCTCGCCGATTCGGCCTTGGCCATTGCACATGCGCTTTTCGGTCTGACTGAAACGTGCAAATCGGTGTGACCGAGTTCAAGATTCTGTGAAACCCTAGCAATCTCGGTGCCACCGAACTATGACTCGGCCCTACCGAGTTCACTAGTTTAGGTTGTTGGGGAACGTTGCAGAAAATTAAAATTTTTCCTACGGTTTCACCAAGATCCATCTATGAGTTCATCTAAGCAACGAGTCATGGGAGAGAGATTGCATCTACATACCACTTGTAGATCGCGTGCGGAAGCGTTCAAGAGAACGGTGATGATGGAGTCGTACTCGCCGTGATTCAAATCACCGATGACCAAGTGCCGAACGGACAGCACCTCCGCGTTCAACACACGTACGGGACGGGAGACGTCTCCTCCTTCTAGATCCAGCAAGGGGGAAGGAGAGGTTGGTGATGATCCAGCAGCACGGCGATGTGGTGGTGGATGCAGCAGAACTCCGGCAGGGCTTCACCAAGCTGCTGCGGGAGGAGGACGAGGTGTAGCAGGGGGAGGGAGGCACCAATGCACAGGGTGCGGCTGCCCTCCCCCTTGCCCTCCTTTATATAGGCCCCCAGGGGGGGGGGGGCGGCCCTGGGAGATCCAATCTCCCAAGGGGGGCGGCGGCCAGGGGGGTTGGAGTACCCCCCAAGGCAAGTGGGGCGCCCGCCCACCCTAGGGTTGCAACCCTAGGTGCAGGGGGTGGGCCTAGGGGGGTGCACCAGCCCACTATGGGCTGGTTCCCTCCCCACTTCAGCCCTTGGGGCCCTCCGGGATGGGTAGCCCCACCCGGTGGACCCCCGGGACACTTCCGGTGGTCCCGGTACAATACCGGGTGACCCCGAAACTTTCCCGATGGCCGAAATATCACTTCCTATATATAATTCTTTACCTCCGGACCATTCCGGAACTCCTCGTGACGTCCGGGATCTCATCCGGGACTCCTAACAACATTCGGTATGCTGCATACTCATATTCATACAACTCTAGCGTCACCGAAACTTAAGTGTGTAGACCCTACGGGTTCGGGAGACAAGTAGACATGACCATGACGACTCTCGGGCAATAACCAATAGCGGGATCTGGATATCCATGTTGGCTCCCACATGCTCCTCGATGATCTCATCGGATGAACCATGATGTCGAGGATTAAACAACCCCGTATTCATTTCCCTTTGTCAATCGGTACGTTACTTGCCCGAGACTCGATCGTCGGTATCCCGATACCTCGTTCAGTCTCGTTATCGGCAAGTCACTTTACTCGTACCGTAATGCATGATCCCATGACCAAACACTTGGTCACCTTGAGCTCATTATGATGATGCATTACCGAGTGGGCCCAGAGATACCTCTCCGTCATACGGAGTGACAAATCCCAGTCTCGATCCGTGTCAACCCAACAGACACTTTCAGAGATACCTGTAGTGCACCTTTATAGTCACCCAGTTACCTTGTGATGTTTGATACACCCAAAGCACTCCTACGGTATCCGGGAGTTACACGATCTCATGGTCTAACGAAAAGATACTTGACATTGGAAAAGCTCTAGCAAAACGAACTACACGATCTTGTGCTATACTTAGGATTGGGTCTTGTCCATCACATCATGCTCCTAATGATGTGATCCCGTTATCAACGACATCCAATGTCCATAGCCAGGAAACCATGACTATCTGTTGATCAACGAGCTAGTCAACTAGAGGCTTACTAGGGACATGTTATGGTCTATGTATTCACACGTGTATTATGATTTCCGGATAATACAGTTATAGCATGAATAAAGACAATTATCATTAACAAGGAAATATAATAATACTTTTATTATTGCCTCTAGGGCATATTTACAACAGTCTCCCACTTGCACTAGGGTCAATAATCTAGTTACATTGTGATGAATCGAACACCCATAGAGTTCTGGTGTTGATCATGTTTTGCTCGCGAGAGAGGTTTAGTCAACGGATCTGCGACATTCAGATCCGTATGTACTTTGCAAATATCTATGTCTCCATCTTGAACATTTTCACGGATGGAGTTGAAACGACGCTTGATATTCCTGGTCTTCTTGTGAAACCTGGGCTCCTTGGCAAGTGCAATAGCTCCAGTGTTGTCACAGAAGAGTTTGATCGGCCCCGACGCATTAGGTATGACTCCTAGGTCGGTGATGAACTCCTTCACCCAAATTGCTTCATGCGCTGCCTCCGAGGCTGCCATGTACTCCGCTTCACATGTAGATCCCGCCACGACGCTCTGCTTGCAGCTGCACCAGCTTACTGCTCCACCATTCAACATATACACGTATCCGGTTTGTGACTTAGAGTCATCCAGATCTGTGTCGAAGCTAGCATCGACGTAACCCTTTACGACGAGCTCTTCGTCACCTCCATAAACGAGAAACATGTCCTTTGTCCTTTTCAGGTACTTCAGGATATTCTTGACCGCTGTCCAGTGTTCCTTGCCGGGATTACTTTGGTACCTTCCTACCAAACTTACGGCAAGGTTTACATCAGGTCTGGTACACAGCATGGCATACATAATAGATCCTATGGCTGAAGCATAGGGGATGACACTCATCTCTTCTTTATCTTTTGCCATGGTCGGGGATTGAGCCGAGCTCAATCTCACACCTTGCAACACATGCAAGAACCCTTTCTTGGACTGATCCATTTTGAACTTCTTCAAAATCTTATCAAGGTATGTGCTTTGTGAAAGACCTATGAGGCGTCTCGATCTATCTCTATAGATCTTGATGCCTAATATATAAGCAGCTTCTCCAAGGTCCTTCATTGAAAAACACTTATTCAAGTAGGCCTTAATGCTGTCCAAAAGTTCTATATCATTTCCCATCAAGAGTATGTCATCTACATATAATATGAGAAATGCTACAGAGCTCCCACTCACTTTCTTGTAAACGCAGGCTTCTCCATAAGTCTGCATAAACCCAAACGCTTTGGTCATCTCATCAAAGCGAATGTTCCAACTCCGAGATGCTTGCACCAGCCCATAAATGGATCGCTGGAGCTTGCATAATTTGTTAGCATTCTTAGGGTCGACAAAACCTTCTGGCTGCATCATATACAGCTCTTCCTTAAGATGTCCATTAAGGAATGCCGTTTTGACGTCCATCTGCCATATCTCATAATCATAGTATGCGGCAATTGCTAACATGATTCGGACGGACTTCAGCTTCGCTACGGGAGAGAATGTCTCGTCGTAGTCAATCCCTTGAACTTGTCGATAACCCTTAGCGACAAGTCGAGCTTTATAGATGGTAACATTTCCATCCGCGTCCGTCTTCTTCTTAAAGATCCATTTGTTTTCTATCGCTCGCCGATCATCGGGCAAGTCTATCAAAGTCCATACTTTGTTTTCATACATGGATTCTATCTCAGATTTCATGGCTTCAAGCCATATGTTGGAATCTGGGCCCGCCATCGCTTCTTCATAGTTCGAAGGTTCACCGTTGTCTAACAACATGATTTCCAGGACAGGGTTGCCGTACCACTCTGGTGCGTAACGTGTCCTTGTGGACCTACGAAGTTCAGTAGCAACTTGATCTGAAGTACCTTGATCATCATCATTATTTTCCTCTTCAGTTGGTGTAGGCATCACAGGAACATTTTCCTGAGCTGCACTACTTTCCCGTTTGAGAGGTAGTACTTCATCGAGTTCTACTTTCCTCCCACTTACTTCTTTCGAGAGAAACTCTTTTCCAGAAAGGATCCGTTCTTGGCAACAAAGATCTTGCCCTCGGATCTTAAGTAGAAGGTATACCCAATGGTTTCCTTAGGGTATCCTATGAAGACGCATTTTTCCGACTTGGGTTCGAGCTTTTCAGGTTGAAGTTTCTTGACATAAGCATCGCATCCCCAAACTTTTAGAAACGACAGCTTAGGTTTCTTTCCAAACCATAATTCATACGGCGTCGTCTCAACGGATTTAGACGGTGCCCTATTTAAAGTGAATGTAGCTGTCTCTAGAGCGTATCCCAAAATGATAGTGGTAAATCGGTAAGAGACATCATAGACCGCACCATATCCAATAGAGTGCGATTACGACGTTTGGACACACCGTTACGCTGAGGTGTTCCAGGCGGCGTGAGTTGTGAAACGATTCCACATTTCCTTAAGTGTGTACCAAATTTGTGACTCAAATATTCTCCTCCATGATCTGATTGTAGGAACTTTATCTTTCGGTCACGTTGATTCTATACCTCATTCTGAAATTCCTTGAACTTTTCAAAGGTCTCAGACTTGTGTTTCATTAAGTAGACATACCCATATCTACTCAAGTCATCAGTGAGAGTGAGAACATAGCGATATCCTCCGCGAGCCTCAACGCTCATTGGACCGCACACATCGGTATGCATGATTTCCAACAAGTTGGTTGCTTGCTCCATTGTTCTGGAGATCGGAGTCTTGGTCATTTTGCCCATGAGGCATGGTTCGCATGTGTCAAATGATTCATAATCGAGAGACTCTAAAAGTCCATCAGCATGGAGCTTCTTCATGCGCTTGACACCAATGTGACCAAGGCGGCAGTGCCACAAGTATGTGGGACTATCGTTATCAACTTTACATCTTTTGGCATTCACACTATGAATATGTGTAATATTACGCTCGAGATTCATTAAGAATAAACCACTGACCATAGGGGCATGGCCATAAAACATATCTCTCATATAAATAGAACAACCATTATTCTCGGATTTAAATGAGTAGCCATCTCGTATCAAACGAGATCCAGATACAATGTTCATGCTCAAAATTGTCACTAAATAACAATTATTAAGGTTTATAACTAATCCCGTAGGTAAATGAAGAGGTAGCGTGCCGACGGCGATCACATCGACCTTGGAACCATTCCCGACGCGCATCGTCACCTCGTCCTTCGCCAGTCTCCGCTTATTCCGCAGCTCCTGCTGTGAGTTAAATATGAGCAACGGCACCGGTATCAAATACCCAGGAGTTACTACGAGTACTGGTAAGGTACACATCAATTACATGTATATCAAATATACCTTTGGTGTTGCCGGCCTTCTTATCCGCTAAGTATTTGGGGCAGTTCCGCTTCCAGTGACCCTTCCCCTTGCAATAAAAGCACTCAGTCTCAGGCTTGGGTCCATTCTTTGACTTCTTCCCGGTAACTGGCTTACCGGGCGCGGCAACATCCTTGCCGTCTTTCTTGAAGTTCTTCTTGCCCTTGCCCTTCTTGAACTTAGTGGTCTTATTGACCATCAACACTTGATGTTCTTTCTTGATTTCAACCTCTGCTGACTTCAGCATTGAAAATACTTCAAGAATGGTCTTCACCATCCCCTGCATATTGTAGTTCATCACAAAGCTCTTGTAGCTTGGTGGGAGCGACTGAAGGATTCTGTCAATGATCGCCTCGTCAGGGAGGTTAATGTCCAGCTGGGTCAGGCAGTTGTGCAACCCAGGCATTTTGAGTATGTGCTCACTGACAGAACTATTTTCCTCCATCTTACAACTATAGAACTTGTCGGAGACTTCATATCTCTCGACCCGGGCATGAGCTTGGAAAACTAGTTTCAGCTCCTCGAACATCTCATATGCTCCATGTTGCTCAAAATGCTTTTGGAGCCCCGGTTCTAAGCTGTAAAGCATGCCGCAGTGAACGAGGGAGTAATCATCAGCGCGAGACTGCCAAGCGTTCATAACGTCTTGGTTCTCTGGGACGGGAGCGTCACCTAGCGGTCCTTCTAGGACATATTGTTTCCTGGCAGCTATGAGGATGATCCTCAGGTTCCGGACCCAGTCCGTATAGTTGCTGCCATCATCTTTCAGCTTGGTTTTCTCTAGGAACGCGTTGAAGTTCAAGTTGACATGAGCGTTGGCCATTTGATCTACAAGACATATTTGCAAAGGTTTTAGACTAAGTTCATGATAATTAAGTTCATCTAATCAAATTATTACAATGAACTCCCACTCAGATTAGACATCCCTCTAGTCATCTAAGTGTTACACGATCCGAGTCGACTAGGCCGTGTCCGATCATCACGTGAGACGGACTAGTCATCGTCGATGAACATCTCCATGTTGATCGTATCTTGCATACGACTCGTGTTCGACCTTTCGGTCTCTGTGTTCCGAGGCCATGTCTGTACATGCTAGGCTCGTCAAGTTAACCCTAAGTGTTTTGCATGTGTAAAACTGTCTTACACCCGTTGTATGTGAACGTAAGGATCTATCACACCCGATCATCACGTGGTGCTTCGAAACGACGAACTTTAGCAATGGTGCACAGTTAGGGGAGAACACTTCTTGAAATTGTTGTAAGGGATCATCTTATTTACTACCGTCATTCTAAGTAAACAAGATGCATAAACATAATAAACATCACATGCAGTTATATATTAGTGACATGATATGGCCAATATCATATAGCTCCATTGATCTCCATCTTCGGGGCTCCATGATCATCTTGTCACCGGCATGACACCATGATCTCCATCATCGTGTCTTCATGAAGTTGTCACGCCAACGACTACTTCTACTTCTATGGCTAACGCGTTTAGCAATAAAGTAAAGTAATTTACATGGCGTTCTTCAATGACACGCAGGTCATACAAAAATAAAGACAACTCCTATGGCTCCTGCCGGTTGTCATAATCATCGACATGCAAGTCATGATTCCTATTACAAGAACATGATCTCATACATCACAATATATCATTCATCATTCGTCACAACTTTTGGCCATATCACATCACATGACAATTGCTGCAAAAACAAGTTAGACGTCCTCTAATTGTTGTTGCATCTTTTACGTGGCTGCAATTGGGTTCTAGCAAGAACGTTTTCTTACCTACGAATAACCACAATGTGATTTTGTAGACTTCTATTTACCCTTCATAAGGACCCTTTTCATCGAATCCGCTCCAACTAAAGTGGGAGAGACAGACACCCGCTAGCCACCTTATGCAACTAGTGCATGTCTGTCGGTGGAACCGGTCTCACGTAAGCGTACGTTTAAGGTTGGTCTGGGCCGCTTCATCCCACATTACCGCTGAAGCAAGAAAAGACTAGTAGTGGCAAGCAAGTTGACAAGATCTACGCCCACAACAAAATTGTGTTCCACTCGTGCAATAGAGAACTACGCATAGACCTAACTCATGATGCCACTGTTGGGGAACGTTGCAGAAAATTAAAAATTTTCCTACGGTTTCACCAAGATCCATCTATGAGTTCATCTAAGCAACGAGTCATGGGAGAGAGATTGCATCTACATACCACTTGTAGATCGCGTGCGAAAGCGTTCAAGAGAACGGTGATGATGGAGTCGTACTCGCCGTGATTCAAATCACCGATGACCAAGTGCCGAACGGACAGCACCTCCGCGTTCAACACACGTACGGGACGGGAGAAGTCTCCTCCTTCTTCATCCATCAAGGGGGAAGGAGAGGTTGATGATGATCCAGCAGCACGACGGCGTGGTGGTGGATGCAGCAGAACTCCGGCAGGGCTTCGCCAAGCTGCTGCGGGAGGAGGACGAGGTGTAGCAGGGGGAGGGAGGCGCCAATGCACAGGGTGCGGCTGCCCTCCCCTTTCCCTCCTTTATATAGCCCCCCAGGGGGGCGCCGGCCCTGGGAGATCCAATCTCCCAAGGGGGGCGGCGGCCAGGGGGGTTGGAGTACCCCCCAAGGCAAGTGGGGCGCCCCCCCCCACCCTAGGGTTGCAACCCTAGGCGCAGGGGGTGGGCCTAGGGGGGCGCACCAGCCCACTATGGGCTGGTTCCCCTCCCCACTTCAGCCCTTGGGGCCCTCCGGGATGGGTGGCCCCACCCGGTGGACCCCCGGGACACTTCCAGTGGTCCCAGTACAATACCGGGTGACCCCGAAACTTTCCCGATGGCCGAAATATCACTTCCTATATATAATTCTTTACCTCCGGACCATTTCGGAACTCCTCGTGACGTCCGGGATCTCATCCGGGACTCCGAACAACATTCGGTATGCTGCATACTCATATTCATACAACCCTAGCGTCACCGAACCTTAAGTGTGTAGACCCTACGGGTTCGGGAGACAAGTAGACATGACCGTGACGACTCTCGGGCAATAACCAACAGCGGGATCTGGATACCCATGTTGGATCCCACATGCTCCTCGATGATCTCATCGGATGAACCACGATGTCGAGGATTAAACAACCCCGTATTCCCCTTTGTCAATCGGTACGTTACTTGCCCGAGACTCGATCGTCGGTATCCCGATACCTCGTTCAGTCTCGTTACCGGCAAGTCACTTTACTTGTACCGTAATGCATGATCCCGTGACCAAACACTTGGTCACCTTGAGCTCATTATGATGATGCATTACCGAGTGGGCCCAGAGATACCTCTCCGTCATACGGAGTGACAAATCCCAGTCTCGACCCGTGTCAACTCAACAGACACTTTCAGAGATACCTGTAGTGCACCTTTATAGTCACCCAGTTACGTTGTGACGTTTGATACACCCAAAGCACTCCTACGGTATCCGAGAGTTACACGATCTCATGGTCTAAGGAAAAGATACTTGACATTGGAAAAGCTCTAGCAAAACAAACTACACGATCTTGTGCTATGCTTAGGATTGGGTCTTGTCCATCACATCATTCTCCTAATGATGTGATCCCGTTATCAACGACATCCAATGTCCATAGCCAGGAAACCATGACTATCTGTTGATCAACGAGCTAGTCAACTAGAGGCCTACTAGGGACATGTTATGGTCTATGTATTCACATGTGTATTACGATTTCCGGATAATACATTTATAGCATGAATAAAGACAATTATCATGAACAAGGAAATATAATAATACTTTTATTATTGCCTCTAGGGCATATTTCCAACATAGATTCCAAGTGTTGCTTCAGTATCACCGAGTGTGTCAATTCGGTAGCTCCGAGATCACTTCTGTAGAGAACTAAAACTAAGCTTTTTGACTCAATTGTTTTGCGAAACCTCTGTACTTTGTGATGCTCATCTACTCGACCTCATCTACAACCTATTCACAGGGTCTGCTGACAGTTTTCCTGAAGATGTCTGATCAAAGTGATAGTCAGAACAAGTCAGAGGAACAGGTTCAGTTGAGTGAGGGCACTAATCCCTCCAACAACTATGATGAGGGCAGCAGGAGCACACCTAGTAACTTGCCAAAGGCAGCTACCAGGACAAGGAAGAAGAAAACCTTAGATTCTGAAGATGAGGATTATGTGGCTATTGAGGATGAGGCCACTTCAAGGAAAAAGGTGCTGAAAAAGGAGTATGGCACAACTGTTGCAACTAAGCCAGGAATGAAAACAAAGGCTCCAGCAAGAAGAGTTCCAATGTCAAAAGCCAGAGCCTCGACTGTTGAAGCTTCCAAGTCAAAGAAAGTTGCCACAGGTGAAACTATGAAGTTCACCATTGAATCAGATGATGGTGAAGCAGTAGGTGATGGTAAGAAGAAGAAGAGGGCAAGGACCACTACTGCCAAAGTTCTTGGCAAACCCTCCATGATGAGAGATTCAGAAGAAGAAGAACAAGAGGATGCTGCACCAGCACCCAAAGCTCAGAAGCTCATGGGAGATGTAATCAAATCAGGGGCTGCTCCATCTAAGCCCAAAGCTGCTCCCAAGGCTGCCGCTCCAGCTCAAAAGCCTAAACCCAAGAGGAACACCAGAAGTATTCCAGCTCAGGAGAAGAACAAGGCCCCGGTGCCTGAAGCTGAAGAAGAAGATGATTCACTTGTTTTGTGAAAACTGAAGCCCAAGATCCCTGACCACAATGATGCACATCCTGTTGCAGAAAACATGAAAATCAGGAAGGACTCGGGACTGAGATTATGGAGACAGTCTAATCCATATGCTGTCAGCAGAAGAACTGTTGTTGACTACAGGTTTCACACCAAGGAACAACAAGAATTTTATGAGACAATTTTGCTTGACAAGAAGCCTATTGTCTGTGACATGAGATGGGTTGACTGGGAGTACATCAAGGAGAACGAAGATCACTATCCAGGTGTATATGACAGATTCAAAGCATGTGGAGTTGATACATTTGTTGCCCAGAAGCTCACCAAGTGGAATGATGAGCTGATCATGCAGTTTTACTCCACTGCCCACTTCTACCCAGATGGGAAGATCATCTGGATGTTAGAAGGTACTAGGCACCAATCCTCTATGGAAGAATGGGCTCAGTTAATCAATGTCTAAGATGACTTGAATGTTTATGCTAAGAAGAAGAAATACCATAACACTATGGCACACATGTACAGAGAGATCCCAGATGATGCTTTGGAGTCTCATAAGTTTGGATCTGTCCACTTCTTGTTCTCTAGTTTGCCTACCATCAACTAGATCCTAAGGCACACATTGCTACCCAAGTCAGGTGATCACAAGATGATCAGAGGACATGCTATCAACTTGCTACATTTGTTTGATGTGCCTCAAAAGTTTAAAGTCATGAGTCTGATTGTGGAGACAATCAAAAGGACATCAACTGATCAGAAGAGATCTTGTGGGTATGCCCCACAAATTCAGGAGCTCATCAACTCCAAGATGGGCACATGCAAATATCTTTTGGATAAGGAGCACCTGCCCATCTACCCTGAATTTGAAGACAACACTGTTGTTATGAATGAGAATGAACCATCATCAGCTCAAGCACATGAGAAAAGAGAGAAGGCAAGGACAGAGAAAGCTGCAAAGATGCCAACTGCTGAAGAGGCATCTCTAGTGTTCTTGAAGAGCAAGCAAGATCAGCTTGGATATCTGATCCAATCCACTTTGAGGATTGAGAAGGGCTTGGCCACCCTGACTCAAAACTAGGAGAGTTTGGAGAGGATCATTGAGCAGAAATTCTATGATCTTGATGTCAAGGTAACTGAGATCCAAACTACAGTTGAGCAGCTTAAGGAGGAAGCAGAGGAGAAGAAGGGCAAGTCTACTACAAATGCTTTTGCTAGAGTGCCCAGAGGACATAGATCTGCTGTAGTGCCAGTCACAGATACTAGAGCTACAGTATCATCACCAGCTGCTACAGCTCCAGTGCCACCTCCAGCAGCCACTCCACCAGCTCCAGCTACATCAACAGAAGCTTTCACCCTTGGAGCCATCTCTACACCACCTCCCGAAGACCAAGCCCGAGAGTCGTTTAGCACTATGCATTTTTGAACTTTTTGGTAACTTGTTGCCAAAGGGAGAGAAAATGTATAGATCATAGCTTCGAGAGAGAGTGTTGCTTTTTATCTCTCTTGTTTTTGGTTGATCTTCTTGATTGTGTGCTTGTGAGATACTTATTGTTCGATCATGTGTTTGATTATATGCTATCCTTAATGCTTGTTGGATGATATTATCTCTTATATCCTTATATGATCATTCACTTGCTTGGTGATGAGTGCATGCTTTTAACTTCTATCATTTTCAACGCTCCACCAAGATGTATGTGACATGGAAGAGTGACCCATGATCCTAACACATTGTGCATTTGCAGTCCAAAGCAAATTTTAAATAATAATGCACAAATTTAGGGGGAGCTCTTGCTTATCACATACTTCTCAAAGCGACGATGTTTTTCAATCTTATTATCATTTGTCGAAGCTTTGATCTATATATTGTCATCAATTACCAAAAAGGGGGAGATTGAAAGTGCAACTATCCCTGGGTGGTTTTAGTAATTCCTAACAACATATAGCTCATTGAGCTAATGCTATTTAGAGATAAATATTTCAGGAAAGCTCAATGTTTGTCATGGCATGGATGAGAAACGTGGACCCCTCAAAATGCTAAGGACAAAAGGATTGGCTCAAGCTCAAAGCACAAGACTCTACATTTTTCATTTTAGTGGTCCAAGATCACATTGAGTCCATAGGAAAAGCCAATACTATCAAGAGGGGGTGAGGTGTTGCTTAATGAGTTTCTTGCTCAAAGTGCTTAGTGATATGCTCCAAAAAACCCTCAACTACTTTCTCACATCCACATATGTCCCAAACCAAAAGTCAAACTCGGCCACACCAAAACTTTCTATCCGGCGCCACCGAGTTCAGTTGACATAGCCACTGCCAGAAACCCTAGTATTTTTGGTCTCCCTGATAGGAATCTCGGTCTCACCGAGATGGGATAGTAATCTCTCTGTTTCCCTTCGTAACATTTCGGTCAAACCGAGATGAGCGATCGGTCCCACCGAGATTGCAATGCAAACTCTCTGTTTCCCTTTCGTAACGTTTCGGTCCAACCGAGATGAGCGAATCGGTCCCACCGAGTTTGCCTGACCAACTCTCTATTTGTCTATTACCAAAATCGGTCACCGAGTTTGTGTAATCGGTCTCACCGAGATTACGTTATGCCCTAACCCTAACGATATCAGTCCCACAACCTCAACTAATTTGCTCAAGTTTGAAAATAATTAATGGCTATTCACAATCATAGAAGATGTACAAGATAATATATTTGTATGTGAAAGTTCTCTTCCTTATACTAATCAATTGCTTGTATGACCAATATTGTGATTGTCAAGCTTCAAAAGATTTCACTTTCTAAATCCAATGTGAAGCTACTACTAGGCATGATTTCAACTTCATGATATTCAATTCATTCAACTATTTACTCATAGGATATAAGTGAAGCATAAGAGTAAATGACAAACTACTCCAAAAATATATAAGTGAAGATCAAGCGAGTACTTAAGTAAATGGGTAGCTATTTGAGGACTCTCTCCCATTTAAGAAACTTTCATATCTAAGTACTTTATTAAACAACAAGCAAAACAAAAAAAAATTCCAAGAATAGCACAACTCACGTGAAGAAGCAAAAACTTAGGCTCAACCGATACTAACCGATAATTATTGATGAAGAAAGGTGGGATGCCTATCGGGGCATCCCCAAGCTTAGATGATTGAGACTTCTTAGAATATTATCTTGGGATTCCTTGGGCATCCCCAAGCTTGAGCTCTTATGTCTTGTTCATTCCTCTCATATCATGGTTTCCCTAATTTGTAAAAAAAACTTCATCCACATAAAACTCAACAAGAACTCGTAAGATACGTTATAAATCAACTCAAAACCTTATCATTCTATACTATAACAAATCACTAAAATTATAATTTAACATTGCATACTAAATGCATCTGCATATTTAATACTCCTATCCTCAAATGGAATTATCAAGCTAGCAAACATGTGCAAACAATGAAATCATAACAGCAATATGTCTAAACAGGATAGTCTTTAAGGATGAAGAAGGATCCATACTTATTTACCACACTTTAGAAAATTTATCATAGTTTATTGTGCAGAACATTTCAACATTTTATCACATTCTGACTTTTCTCAAGAATTCACGCATTGGCATGCAACTTTCTGCTTTCGAACAGCCACATGTAGACTTACAAACTAAGCATGGTAAAGGCTATACTTGACATTTTTATTGAAAAAAGGATGCAACATTATCTGAATAACAGCAAGCAAATCCTAATAAAAGAAAATTACGCTCCAAGCAAAACACATATCATGTGACGAAAGAAAATATAGCTCCAAGTGAGGTTACCGATAATGTTGGAGACGAAAGAGGGGATGCCTTCCGGGGCATCCCCAAGCTTAGTTGCTTGGATCTTCCTTGAATATTACCTTGGGGCTGCCTTGGGCATCCCCAAGCTTAGGGTCTTGTCACTCCTTACTCTCCTCATATCGATATCTCACTCAAAACTTGAAAACTTCAATCACACAAAACTTAACGGAACTTCATGAGATTGGTTAGTATGATAAAGAGCAAACTTGGGTACTGTAAAAGTCAAGATTCATAATTATTTCCACATAATTCCTACTATAGTATATCATTTTCACAATTTATATCACTTAATATAAGCTATGGAAATACTAAAACAAGCAAACTATGCATTGAAAACAGAATATGTCAAAAATAGAACAACATGTAATGATCTGAACAATGACCATACTTTTGCAACTCTAAAAATTCTGAAAAATTAGGACAACTTAGGAAATTTCTATACCAATCATATGTACAAAAATCAATGCAAAAGCACATTTCTGTGAATTTAAAAAATTCAAAACTAGGTGCAAAAGTTTTTGTTTTTGCACAAAATCAAGTTAACTATCATCCACACTATCCCAAAGGCTTTACTTGGCACTTTATTGAAACAAAAGCAATAAAACATGATTACTACAATATCCTAATTATGTGAAAATAAGTAGGCAGAAATATTGGATTGTCTCCCAACAAGCGCTTTTCTTTAATTCCTTTTAGCTAGGAATGATGATTTCAATGCTGCTCACATAGAAGATAAGAACTGAAACACAAAGAGAGCATCATGAAGCATATGACTAGCACATTTAAGCCTAACCCACTTCCTATGCGTAGGGATTTTGTGAGCAAACAAATTATGGGAGCAAGAATCAACTAGCATAGGAAGGCAAAACAAGAATGACTTCAAAACTTTCAACACATAGAGAGGAAACTTGATATTATTGAGATATGTAGAAGCATATTTTCCTCTCTCATAATAATTTTCAGTAGCATCATGAATGAATTCAGCAATATAGTTATCACATAAAGCATTCTTTTCATAATTCATATGCATAAAAATTGTATTACTCTCCACATAAGCAAATTTATTCTCATCAATATTAGTGGGAGCAAACTCAACAAAATAAATCATGCGATACTTGATTGGGACAATCAATTTGAGCATTAAAATCATGGTGACAAGTTTCATGGATATCATTACTCTCTATAGCATACATATCATCACAATAATCATCATAGGTAGCAACTTTTTATCATAGTCAATTGAAACCTCTTCCAAAGTAGTGGATTCATCAGTAAATAAAGTCATGGCCTCTTCAAATCCTCTTTCATATATATTACAATAAGATTCAACACCCTCCAAAATAGTGGGATCATTACCTAGAGTTAACACTCTTCCAAACCCACTTTCATCATTGTATTCATCGTAAATAGGAGGCATGCAATTATCATAATAAATTTGCACATCAAAACCTAGAGGACAAAAAATGTCATCTTAATCAAAAATAGCATCCCCAAGCTTATGGATTTGCATATAATTAGCATCATGGATATCCAAAGCAATTATACTCATCATTCATGGATTTTATGCCAAACATTTTATTGAATTCTTCTTCTATCAATTAAGCACAAATTTCTTATCCATCATTTTCAAGAAAGACATTATAAAGACAAATAATGTGAGGCAACCTCAAATCCATTATTTTGTTTTCTTTTAAAACAAAACTAGTGATAAAATAAGAAACAAAAAGATTCAATTGCAAGATCTAAAGATATACCTTCAAGCACTCACCTCCCCGGCAACGGCGCCAGAAAAGAGCTTGATGTCTACTACTCTTGTTGGGCCTCCAAGCGCAGAGTTTTGTAGGACAATAGTAATTTTCCCTCAAGTGGATGACCTAAGGTGTATCAATCTGTGGGAGGCGTAGGATAAAGATGGTCTCTCTCAATCAACCCTTCAACCAAATAACAAAGACTCTCTTGTGTCCCCCAACACACCAAATAAAATGGTAAATTGTATAGGTACAGTAGTTCGGCGAAGAGATGTTCATACAAGTGTAGTAATGATAGTCGATATTGATTTTGGTAATAGGAACAATAAAAAAACAGCAAGGTAGCATGTCGCGACCAGACCTCAAACAGTCTGGTCTCTGTGCATCAGTGTCATTCCTGGAACGGTAATGCTCACACGCACAGTATTTAAGGATTTATAACAGAGTTTCAATCACACACTTATTACATCGAATGTCTCAAAAGAGAAACTTATTACAATAATATGGCTTAAGGCCATCTAAATAAGATAATGACGGAAGGCTTGGAAGATAAAGTGAGTCCATCAACTCCAACGACATAGCTGAGTGAATGACAACGACCTATGGCACCTTACTCATCGTCTGAAAAGTCTGCAACATGATAAGTTGCAGCCCGAAATGGGCCAGCACATGGAATATGCTGGCAATGTAACACATAGAGTAATGAACAGACTAAATGCTATCACTACATGCATATATGGTTGGTGGAAAGCTCTATGGTTACTGTTTTGCATAAAGCCAATCTTTCCCTACATCAAAGGAATAAATTTCATTTAACTATCATGGTGGTTGTTAAACATGGAGAAGGTTCCTCCAACTCAATCCCAATTAAGCAATATCATTAAACCCAACAGATTAACTTAGAGTGATGAGATAAACATGATAATCCAAGAACCAGATACTCAAAATGTCCATAACCGGGGACACGGCTAATCATGATTAGTTTGTACACTCTCAGAGGTTTGCGCACTTTTCCCCACAAGACTCGATCTCCTCCATTGGATTTCTCGCACTACATGGTGTTTGAGAAATGGATGACCGAGACACTGTCTTTCATAAACATTAACTCTTTGCTCCGGGTGGACAGTTACACCTACTTTCCCCTACATCTGCTAGCCCACCACTGAAAGAGGTCATGCAACCTACTCAACTATGCTAGAGCCCATAATAGCTTGTGGCTGCACACGGAAGTTTCTAGCATGAATAATCTTATGATCCCTTTGAGCCTGGGTGGCGAACTCTAGGATGATCACACGGGTACTTC
This sequence comes from Triticum dicoccoides, assembly GCF_002162155.2. NCBI lineage: Eukaryota > Viridiplantae > Streptophyta > Magnoliopsida > Poales > Poaceae > Triticum > Triticum dicoccoides. The sequence goes on along the minus strand of NC_041381.1, from coordinate 320,642,920 downwards.
GGGATATCCTAGGACAACACCGGATTCTCCAGGTGCCCTGACAACCACTGGGTACTCCAGGGTGCCTCAACCAATCCACCCAGATGTGTATTTAAGTAGCCACCTTAAGTTAACCATTAATTAACAATACTCACATCTGTCATGGATACACTCACCCAATTCACGTCTACGAGCATAGCATAGCAATCCTGAGCATAACGTAGAAGTAACTCCCAAAGGTTTGATAATAAAAGGGCAATAGGTTCTACCTCATCACCTACTTCCAAATCCACATGTTAACAGATCCTAACCATGCAATGTTTGAGGATGGGAACTAATGCATAAAAACTGGGTAATAAAGGGATATGATCAAAGTGTTAATTGCCTTGCTGATGATCCGCAAAACCTAGAGACTCGTAGTAGCACGCTTCGCACTCCGGGAATTCTATCGCAAACAAACAATAACAGACATAAGCACTCAACTAGAAGCATGGGACAACTCAAATACGAAGATCTAACCAGAAAGTTCAACTGAAGAACTCCGGTTTGCAAAAAAATCAAATGAAACGGAGTAACGAAACTCAAACTACGAAAGAAACAGGATTCATTTACTAATCTGGACTAAAGTCAAATTATACAGTACCAAAATCTTGTTTAAGTTGGTTAAACAGAAAGAGGGCTTCGAGACGAAGATCTAGGCGCTTGTTTCATCTGATTTGGACAAACGACCGAAAGATAAACTAGATCGAAGATCAGGGAAAAATCGCTATCGAAAATAATCGCAGAAAATCCCTGGAAAATAAAACGAGACGAACAGGCTAACGAATGAACGTTCGCTGTCTGCGACTAACTGACGAACAACGTTCGTTAAAACAAACGTACGGACGAACGTCCGCTAAATAACTCAACCGAAAAAACTGAACCGATCTAATAAAAAAAACTAGATCTAGGTTTCTAAAAAAACGATTGGTTTTTTGAGAAAAACCAAGACGGCGGCGGCGGCGGCTTCTACCTCCCGTGAGTGGCGGCGGCGGCGGCACGACGGAGAGGCGACGGCGGTGTGAAGTGGCTGCGGCGGCGGCGTAGGTTTCGAGGCAGGGCTGGCGGCGCTAGGGTTTCGGGCGGGGTGCCGGCGCTGCGGGCTCGGGCCTCGCCCTTTAAAGGCCGGCTGGGCGGTGTCCGGGTCGGGCACGACCCGTTAGGTCGGTGGTTTTTTTAAAATTGATGCGGAAAACAAACAAAAGAAATACTAAACGGAGTCCAAAAATCCTGAAATAAATTTTCACGGTTCTCTAATAATATTGCGGACAAAGTGAACATTTATTTGGGCTACTAATGCAATTTTCAAAAATGCATTTTTTCCTAATTCAAATAAAATAGCAATAAAAGTCCAAATAAAATTCTTATTTGATTTTAACATTTTTCCTCCAATATTTCTTTTATTTTGGAGAAGTCATTTTACCCCCTCTCTTTTTATTTTGATATTGGAAATATTCAGAGACAAAAATGATTAAAACCGAAATGATCCTGTTTTCAATATTTGAGAAAATTCAAATATGAAAACAAATGAAATCCCCAACTTTCTTCGTGGGTCCTTGAGTTGCTTAGAATTTCTAGGATCAACCAAAAATGCAATAAACTATGATATGCAATGATGACCTATGTATAACATTCCAAATTGAAAATTTGGGATGTTACAAACCTACCCCCCTTAAGATGAATCTCGCCCTCAAGATTTGGGTTGGCTAGGAAATAGGTGCAGGTGGTCCTTTCGTATGTCTTCCTCTCATTCCTAGGTGGCTTCATCCTCGGTATGGTGGCTCCACTAAACTTTGTAGAACTTGATAACCTTGCTGCGTGTGACTCGGCTGGCAAACTCGAGAATCTTCACTAGTTTCTCCTCGTAGGTCAAATCACTATCCAGCTGAATTGCTTCCAGTGGCACTGTATCTCTCAGAGGAATATCGGCCATCTCTGCGTGGCACTTCTTTAACAGGGAAACATGAAACACATCGTGAACTCCTGACAATCCTTTTGGCAGTACCAGCTTGTAAGCAACCTCTCCCATATGTTCCAAAACTTTGTATGGTCTCACAAAACATGGTGCTAACTTTCCCTTAACTCCAAAATGCTTAACTCCTCGAAGTGGGGACACACGAAGATATACTCTGTCTCCGACTTCGTAAACTGTCTCCTTGTGTTTAGAATCCATGTAACTCTTCTGCCTGGACTGGGCTACCTTGAGTCTGTCGTGAATCAACTTAACCTTCTCTTCAGACTCCTTAATCAAATCTGGTCCAAACAACTGACGGTCTCCAACTTCATCCCATAGCAATGGTGTCCTGCACCTCCTTCCGTACAAAGCTTCGAAAGGGCCCATGTTCAAACTGGCTTGATAGCTGTTGTTATAAGAGAACTCTGCATACGGCAAATTGTCATCCCAACTAGATCCATAATCTAGCGCACAAGCTCTCAACATGTCCTCCAAAATCTGATTGACTCTCTCGATCTGTCCATCTATCTGTGGATGAAAGGCTGTACTGAACTCTAGCCTGGTACCCAAAGTCTCATGCAACTGATTGCAGAACTATGAGGTAAACTGGGTTCCTCTATCTGATATAATGGTCCTCGGAACTCCATGCAGACATACGATCCTGGTCATATATATCTTTGCCAGCTTAGCACTCATATAGGTGGTCTTCACCGGAATGAAATGAGCTACCTTCGTCAACCGATCGACTACAACCCATATCGAGTCATAGCCTGAACGAGTCCTGGGCAATCCCGTGATAAAATCCATGCCAAGCTTGTCCCACTTCCATTTGGGTATTGGCAGTGGCTGTAGCAATCCTGCTGGCTTCTGATGCTCTGCCTTCACTCTCTGACATACATCACATACTGCTACATACTCCGCAATATCCTTCTTCATTCCGGTCCACCAGAAGCTTTCCTTCAAATCCAGATACATCTTGGTGTTTCTTGGGTGAATCGAATACGGCTAATCATGGGCCTCCTGCAGAATCAACTTCCCGATCTCGGGGTCATTAGGCACATATACGCGATCCTCAAACCATAAAGTATCATGCTCATCCTCACAAAATCCTTTAGCCTTCCCTTTCCTCATCCTTTCCTTTATCTCGGCAATCTCATTGTCAGTCTTCTGGGCTTCTCTGATCTTATCCATCAAAGTAGAATGGATTTCCAATGTTTCTACATAACCTCTCAGAACTATTTCCAAACATAGCTCGCGAAGATCCTCGGCTAACTCCTTGGGTAATCCTCCGATCATGAGCGTATTAACATAACTCTTGCGACTCAACGCATCGGCTACTACATTAGCTTTTCCAGGATGATAGTGCAACTTCATATCATAATCCTTAATGAGCTCCAACCATCTCCTTTGCCTGAGATTCAACTCCTTCTGCGTGAAGATATATTTCAGGCTCTTGTGATCCGTGTACACTTCATAATGGTTTCCGATGAGAAAATTTCTCCATGTCCTCAACGCATGCACTATGGCTGCTAACTCCAAATCATGGGTAGCATAATTTTGCTCATGAGGTTTAAGCTATCATGAGGCATATGAAACAACTCTTCCTTCCTGCATAAGCACTACTCCAAGCCCTCGACGAGAAGCGTCGCAATACACTTGATAATCCTTGCATTGATCTAGAAGAATCAACACTGGGGCTGTAACCAAACACTTCTTCAACTCCTGAAAATTGGTCTCACACTCCTCAGTCCATTTGAACTTGGTGTCCTTCTTCAACAACTCTGTCATGGGCTTTGCAATCTTGGAGAAATTCTCAACGAACCTCCGACAATATCCTGCGAGTCCAAGAAAACTCTGGATCTCTCCAACTGACGTGGGTGCCACCCATTTAGTCACAGAAGCAACCTTGGTGGGGTCTACTGCTATTCCTTCTCCGGATATAACATGTTTGAGGAATCCAACTTCCTTCAACCAAAACTCGCACTTGCTGAACTTGGCATATACTTGATGTTCCCTGAGCTTCTCGGGAACCAAACACAAATGCTCCTTATGCTCCTCTACATTCTTTGAGTAGACCAATATATCGTCAATGAACACTACAATGAACTTATCCAAAAACTCCATAAACACTTTGTTCATCATGTTCATGAAATAGGAAGGCGCGTTAGTCAGACCAAATGACATAACGGTATACTCATATTGAAGGAAATATGCCCTAGAGGCAATAATAAAGTTATTATTTATTTCCTTATATCATGATAAATGTTTATTATTCATGCTAGAATTGTATTAACCGGAAACATAATACATGTGTGAATACATAGACAAACATAGTGTCACTAGTATGCCTCTACTTGACTAGCTCATTAATCAAAGATGGTTAAGTTTCCTAACCATATACATGAGGTGTCATTTGATTAACGGGATCACATCATTAGGAGAATGATGTGATTGACTCGACCCATTCTGTTAGCTTAGCACTTGATCGTTTAGTATGTTGCTATTGCTTTCTTCATGACTTACACATGTTCCTATGACTATGAGATTATGCAACTCCCGTTTACCGGAGGAACACTTTGTGTGCTACCAAACATCACAACGTAACTGGGTGATTATAAAGGAGCTCTACAGGTGTCTCCGAAGGTACATGTTGAGTTGGCGTATTTCGAGATTAGGATTTGTCACTCCGATTGTCGGAGAGGTATCTCTGGGCCCTCTCGGTAATACACATCACTTAAGCCTTGCAAGCATTGTAACTAATGAGTTAGTTACGGGATGATGTATTACGGAACGAGTAAAGAGACTTGCCGGTAACGAGATTGAACTAGGTATTGGATACCGACGATCGAATCTCGGGCAAGTAACATACCGATGACAAAGGGAACAACGTATGTTGTTATGCGGTTTGACCGATAAAGATCTTCGTAGAATATGTAGGAACCAATATGAACATCCAGGTTCCACTATTGGTTATTGACCGAAAACAGTTCTCGGTCATGTCTACATAGTTCTCGAACCCGTAGGGTCCGCACGCTTAATGTTTCGATGATAGTTTTATTATGAGTTTATGAGTTTTGATGTACCGAAGGAGCTCGGAGTCCCGGATGAGATCGGGGACATGACAAGGAGTCTTGAAATAGTCAAGACGTAAAGATCGATATATTGGACGACTATATTCAGACTTCAGAAAGGTTCCGAGTGATTCGGGTATTTTTCGGAGTACCGGAGAGTTACGGGAATTCACCGGGAGAAGTATTGGGCCTTATTGGGCCATACGGGAAAGAGAGAGAGGCTGCCTAGGGCAGGCTGCGCGCCCCCCCAAGGCCTAGTCCGAATTGGACTAGGGGGAGGGGCCGCAGCCCCTCCTTCCTTCCCTTCTCTCTTCCCTTTCCTTCTCTCCTACTCCTACTACATGGAAGGGCTCCTAGTTCTACTAGGAAAGGGGGAATCCTACTCCCGGTGGGAGTAGGACTCCCCTAGGGCGCGCCATAGAGAGGGCCGGCCCTCCCCCTCCTCCACTCCTTTATATACGGGGGTAGGGGCACCCCATAGACACACAAGTTGATCTACGGATCGTTCCTTAGCCGTGTGCGGTGCCCCCCTCCACCATATTCCACCTCGGTCATATCGTTGTGGTGCTTAGGCGAAGCCCTGCGTCGGTAGAACATCATCATCGTCACCACACCGTCGTGCTGACGGAACTCATCCCCGACACCCTGCTGGATCGGAGTCCGGGCTCGTCATCGAGCTGAATGTGTGCTGAACTCGGAGGTGCCGTACGTTCGGTACTTGGATCGGTCGGATCGTGAAGACGTACGACTACATCAACCGCGTTGTCATAACGCTTCCGCTTTCGGTCTACGAGGGTACGTGGAGACACTCTCCCCTCTCGTTGCTATGCATCACCATGATCTTGCGTGTGCGTAGGATTTTTTTTGAAATTACTACGTTCTTCAATAGTGGCATCCGAGCCTAGGTTTTATGCGTTCATGTTATATGCACGAATAGAACACAAGTGAGTTGTGGGCGATATAAGTCATACTGCTTACTAGCATGTCATACTTTGGTTCGGCGGTATTGTTGGATGAAGCGGCCCGGACCGACATTACGCGTACGCTTACGCGAGACTGGTTCTACCGACGTGCTTTGCACACAGGTGGCTGGCGGGTGTCAGTTTCTCCAACTTTAGTTGAACCGAGTGTGGCTACGCCCGGTCCTTGCGAAGGTTAAAACAGCACCAACTTGAAAAACTATCGTTGTGGTTTTGATGCGTAGGTAAGAACGGTTCTTGCTCAGCCCGTAGCAGCCACGTAAAACTTGCAACAACAAAGTAGAGGACGTCTAACTTGTTTTTGCAGGGCATGTTGTGATGTGATATGGTCAAGACGTGATTCTATATTTTATTGTATGAGATGATCATGTTTTGTAACCGAGTTATCGGCAACTGGCAGGAGCCATATGGTTGTCGCTTTATTGTATGCAATGCAATCGCCCTGTAATGCTTTACTTTATCACTAAGCGGTAGCGATAGTCGTAGAAGCAATAGTTGGCAGGATGACAAAGATGCTACGATGGAGATCAAGGTGTCGCGCCGGTGACGATGGTGATCATGACGGTGCTTCGATGGAGATCACAAGCACAAGATGATGATGGCCATATCATATCACTTATATTGATTGCATGTGATGTTTATCCTTTATGCATCTTATCTTGCTTTGATTGACGGTAGCGTTTTAAGATGATATCTCACTAATTATCAAGAAGTGTTCTCCCTGAGATGCACCATTGCCAAAGTTCGTCGTGCCCAGACACCACGTGATGATCGGGTGTGATAAGCTCTACGTCCATCTACAACCGGTGCAAGCCAGTTTTGCACACGCGGAATACTCAGGTTAAACTTGACGAGCCTAGCATATGTAGATATGGCCTCGGAACACGGAGACCGAAAGGTCGAGCGTGAATCATATAGTAGATATGATCAACATAGTGATGTTCACCATTGAAAACTACTCCATCTCACGTGATGATCGGTTATGGTTTAGTTGATTTGGATCACGTGATCACTTAGATGACTAGAGAGATGTCTGTCTAAGTGGGAGTTCTTAAGTAATATGATTAATTGAACTTAAATTTATCATGAACTTAGTCCTGTTAGTATTTTGCAAGTTATGTTGATCAATAGCTCGCGTTGTTACTTTCATATGTTTATTTTGATATGTTCCTAGAGAAAACTGTGTTGAAAAATGTTAGTAGCAATGATGCGGATTGGATCCGTGATCTGAGGTTTATCCTCATTGCTGCGCAGAAGAATTATGTCCTTAATGCACCGCTAGGTGACAAACCTATTGCAGGAGCAGATGTAGACGTTATGAACGTTTGGCTAGCTCAATATGATGACTAGATGATAGTTTAGTGCACCATGCTTAACGGCTTAGAATCGGGACTTCAAAGACGTTTTGAACGTCATGGACCATATGAGATGTTCCAGGAATTGAAGTTAATATTTCAAGCAAATACCCGAGTTGAGAGATATGAAGTCTCCAACAAGTTCTATAGCTAAAAGATGGAGGAGAATCGCTCAACTAGTGAGCAAGTGCTCAGATTGTCTGGGTACTACAATCGCTTGAATCAAGTGGGAGTTAATCTTCCAGATAAGATAGTGATTGACAGAGTTCTCTAGTCACCATCACCAAGTTAGTAGAACTTCGTGATGAACTATAGTATGCAAAGGATGACGAAAATGATTCCCGAGCTCTTTGTGATGTTGAAATCAACGAAGGTAGAAATCAAGAAAGAGCATCAAGTGTTGATGATTGACAAGACCACTAGTTTCAATAAAAGGGAAAAGGGAAAGAAAGGGAAACTTCAAGTAGAATGGCAAACAAGTTGCCACTCCCGTGAAGAAGACCAAAGCTGGACCAAAGCCTGAGACTGAGTGCTTACACTGCAAAGGAAATGGTCACTGGAAGCGGAAATGCCCTAAATATTTGGTGGATAAGAAGGATGGCAAAGTGAACAAGGGTATATTTGATATACATGTGTTTGATGTGTGCCTTACTAGTGTTTATAGTAGCCCCTGAGTATTTGATACTTGTTCGGTTGCTAAGATTAGTAACTCGAAACAGGAGTTACAGAATAAACAAAGACTAGTTGAAGGGGACGTGACGATGAGTGTTGGAAGTAGTTCCAAGATTGATATGATCATCATCGCACACTCCCTATACTTTTGGGATTAGTGTTAAACCTAAATAAATGTTATTTGGCGTTTGCGTTGAGCATGAATATGATTTGATCATGTTTGTTGCAATACGGTTATTCATTTAAAATCAGAGAATAATTGTTGTTCTGTTTACATGAATAAAACCTTCAGTGGTCATACACCCAATGAAAATAGTTTGTTGGATCTCGATCGTAGTGATACACATATTCATAATACTGATGCCAAAAGATGCAAAATTAATAATGATAGTGCAACTTATTTGTGGCACTGCCGTTTGGGTCATATCGGTGTAAAGCGCATGAAGAAACTCCATAAAGATGGATTTTCGGAATCACTTGGTTATGAATCATTTGATACTTGCGAACTGTGCCTTTTGGGCAAGATGACTAAAACTCCGTTCTTCGGAACAATGGAACGAGCTACTGACTTGTTGGAAATAATACATACTGATGTATGCAGACCAATGAGTATGAAGGCTCGTGGCAAGTATCATTATTTTCTAACCTTCACAGATGATTTGAGTAGATATGAGTATATCTACTTAATGAAACATAAAGTATGAAATAGTTGAAAAGTTCAAAGAACTTCAGAGTAAAGTGGAGAATCATCATAACAACAAAATAAAGTTTCTACGATCTGATCATAGAGGAGAATATTTGAGTTGTGAGTTTGGCCTTCATATAAAACAATGTGGAATAGTTTCACAGCTCACGCCACCTGGAACACCACAATGTAATGGTGTGTCTGAACATCGTAATCGTACTTTAGTAGATATGGTATGATCTATGATGTATCTTATCAGTTTACCACTATCGTTTTGGGGTTATGCATTAGAGACAGCTGCATTCACGTTTAATAGGGCACCATCTAAATCCATTGAGACGACACCGTATGAACTATGGTTTAGCAGTAAACCTAAGCTGTCGTTTTTTAAAGTTTGGAGTTGCGATGCTTATATGAAAAAGGTTTTCAACCTGATAAGCTCAAACCCAAATCGGAGAAGTGCGTCTTCATAGAATACCCAAAGGAAACTGTTGGGTACTCCTTCTATCACAGATCCGAAGGCAAAACATTCGTTGCTAAGAATGGATCCTTTCTAGAGAAGGAGTTTCTCTCGAAAGAAGTGAGTGGGAGGAAAGTAGAACTTGATAAGGTAATTGTACCTTCTCCTGAATTGGAAAATAGTTCATCGCTGAAATCAGTTCCAGTGATTCCTACACCAATTAGTGAGGAAGCTAATGATGATGATCATGAAACTTCAGATCAAGTTATTACAAAACCTCGTAGGTCTTCCAGAGTACGGTCCGCACCAGAGTGGTACGGTAATCCTGTTCTGGAAGTCATAATACTAGACCATGATGAAACTACGAACTATGAGGAAGCGATGATGAGCCCAGATTCCGTGAAATGGCTGGAGGCCATGAAATCTGAGATAGGATCCATGTATGAGAACAAAGTGTGGACTTTGGTGGACTTGCCCGATAATCGGCAATCCATAGAAATTAAATGGATCTTCAAGAAGAAGACGGACGTTGATAGTAGTGTTACTATTACAGAGCTCGAATTGTCGAAAAAAAGTTTTTCGACAAGTTCAAGGTGTTGAATACAATGAGATTTTTTTCATTCGTATCGATGCTTAAAAGTCTGTCCGAATCATGTTAGCAATTGCCACATTTTATGATTATGAAATATGGCAGATGGATGTCAAAACTGCATTCCTGAACGGGTTTTTGGAAGAAGAGTTGTATATGATGCAGCCAGAAGGTTTTGTTGATCCAAAGGGTGCTAACAAAGTGTGCAAGCTCCAACGATCCATTTATGGACTGGTGCAAGCCTCTCGGAGTTGGAATAAACTCTTTGATAGTGTGATCAAAGCATTTGGTTTTGTACAGACTTTTGGAGAAGCCTGTATTTACAAGAAAGTGAGTGGGAGCACTACAACATTTCTGATAAGTATATGTGAATGACATATTGTTGATCGGAAATAACGTAGAATTATTCTGCAAAGCATAAAGGAGTGTTTGAAAGGAGGTTTTCAAAGAAACACCTCGGTGAAGCTGCTTACATATTGAGCATCAAGATCTATAGAGATAGATCAAGACGCTTGATAAGTTTTTCAATGAACACATACCTTGACAAGATTTTGAAGTAGTTCAAAATGGAACAGTCAAAGAAAGAGTTCTTGCCTGTGTTACAAGGTGTAAAATTGAGTAAGACTCAAAGCCAGACCACGACAGAAGATGGGAAGAGAATGAAAGTCATTCCCTATGCCTTGGCCATAGGTTCTATAAAGTATGCCATGCTGTGTACCAGATCTATTGCATACCCTACCACTGATTTTGGCAAGGGAGTACAATAGTGATCTAGGAGTAGATCACTGGACAGCGGTCAAACATTATCCTTAGTAGAATAAGGATATGTTTCTCAATTATGGAGGTGACAAAAGGATCGTCGTAAAGGGTTACGTCGATACAAGTTTTGGCACTGATCTAGATGACTCTAAGTCTTAATCTGGATACATATTGAAAGTGGGAGCAATTAGCTAGAGTAGCTCCGTGCAGAGCATTATAGACATAGAATATTTGCAAAATACATACGGCTCTGAATGTGACAGACCCGTTGACTAAACTTCTCTCACGAGCAAAACATGATCATACCTTAGTACTCTTTGGGTGTTAATCACATAGCGATGTGAACTAGATTATTGACTCTAGTAAAACCTTGGGGTATTGATCACATGATGATGTGAACTATGGGTATTAATCACATACAGATGTGAATATTGGTGTTAAATCACATGGCGATGTGAACTAGATTATTGAGTCTAGTGCAAGTGGGAGACTGAAGGAAATATGCCCTAGAGGCAATAATAAAGTTATTATTTATTTCCTTATATCATGATAAATGTTTATTATTCATGCTAGAATTGTATTAACCGGAAACATAATACATGTGTGAATACATAGACAAACATAGTGTCACTAGTATGCCTCTACTTGACTAGCTCATTAATCAAAGATGGTTAAGTTTCCTAACCATAGACATCAGGTGTCATTTGATTAACGGGATCACATCATTAGGAGAATGATGTGATTGACTTGACCCATTCCGTTAGCTTAGCACTTGATCGTTTAGTATGTTGCTATTGCTTTCTTCATGACTTATACATGTTCCTATGACTATGAGATTATGCAACTCCCGTTTACCGGAGGAACACTTTGTGTGCTACCAAACATCACAATGTAACTGGGTGATTATAAAGGAGATCTACAGGTGTCTCCGAAGGTACATGTTGAGTTGGCGTATTTCGAGATTAGGATTTGTCACTCCGATTGTCGCAGAGGTATCTCTGGGCCCTCTCGGTAATACACATCACTTAAGCCTTGCAAGCATTGTAACTAATGAGTTAGTTATGGGATGATGTATTACGGAACGAGTAAAGAGACTTGCTGGTAACGAGATTGAACTAGGTATTGGATACCGACGATCGAATCTCGGGCAAGTAACATACCGATGACAAAGGGAACAACGTATGTTGTTATGCGGTTTGACCGATAAAGATCTTCGTAGAATATGTAGGAACCAATATGAACATCCAGGTTCCACTATTGGTTATTGACCGGAAACAGTTCTCGGTCATGTCTACATAGTTCTCGAACCCGTAGGGTCCGCACGCTTAACGTTTCGATGACAGTTTTATTATGAGTTTATGAGTTTTGATGTACCGAAGGAGTTCGGAGTCCCAGATGAGATCGGGGACATGACGAGGAGTCTCGAAATGGTTGAGACGTAAAGATCGATATATTGGACGACTATATTCGGACTTCGGAAAGGTTCCGAGTGATTCAGGTATTTTTCGGAGTACCGGACACGTGAATTCGCCGGGAGAAGTATTGGGCCTTATTGGGCCATACGGGAAAGAGAAAGGGGCTGCCTAGGGCAGGCCGCGCCCCCACAAGGCCTAGTCCGAATTGGACTAGGGGGAGGGGCCGCACCCCTCCTTCCTTCCCTTCTCTCTTCCCTTTCCTTCTCTCCTACTCCTACTACATGGAAGGGCTCCTAGTTCTACTAGGAAAGGGGGAATCCTACTCCCGATGGGAGTAGGACTCCCCTAGGGTGCGCCATTGAGAGGGCCGACCCTCCCCCTCCTCCACTCCTTTATATACGAGGGCAGGGGGCACCCCATAGACACACAAGTTGATCTACGGATCGTTCCTTAGCCGTGTGCGGGCCCCCCCTCCACCATATTCCACCTCGGTCATATCGTTGCGGTGCTTAGGCGAAGCCCTGCGTCGGTAGAACATCATCATCGTCACCATGCCGTCGTGCTGACGGAACTCATCCCCAACACCCTGCTGGATCGGAGTCCGGGGATCGTCATCGTGCTGAACGTGTGCTGAACTCGGAGGTGCCGTACGTTCGGTACTTGGATCGGTCGGATCATGAAGACGTACGTCTACATCAACCGCGTTGTCATAACGCTTCCGTTTTCGGTCTACGAGGGTACGTGGACACACTCTCCCCTCTCGTTGCTATGCATCACCATGATCTTGCGTGTACGTAGGAATTTTTTTGAAATTACTACGTTCCCCAACACATATAGCCCGTACCTTGTGGTAAAAGCTGTCTTAGGTATATCCTGCTCTCGAATCTTCAGCTGGTGGTATCCTGATTGCAGATCGATCTTGGAAAATACTTTAGCTCCTTGCAACTGGTCAAACAAAGCATTGATCATCGGCAGTGGGTACTTGTTCTTGATTGTCACTTCATTCAACGCACGATAATCAACAACCATCCTTAATGATCCATCCTTCTTCTCCACTAGAAGTACTGGGGCTCCCCAAGGTGATGAACTTGGTCAAATGTAACCTTTCTCCAGTAACTCCTTAATCTGATTCTTAATTTCCTCCAAATCCTTTGCGGGCATCCGATACGGTCTCTTTGATATTGGCCCGGTGCGTGGCAAAAGCTCAATAAAAAACTCAATGTCTCTATCTGGTGGCATGCCTGGCAACTCTTCTGGAAATACATCAGGGATATCCTTCACCACTGGTACTTCCTTCTGTACAACTCCTGATAAGGAATTCACTTGAGTCCTCCTCGGCATATGCCGGAATACATACTTGATCCTTCTCCCTTCTGGGGTGGTGAGCATAATCGACTTACTAGCGCAATCGATGTTTCCTCCATACATCGATAGCCAATCCATACCCAAAATCACATCCAATCCTTGCGACTCCAAAATTATCAGATCTGAGAGGAAAACATGCCTACCTATGGTCAATGGCATCTGAAAACATCCTTGGCTTACCATATGCTCCGCTCCTAGCGAGCTTACTAACATAGGTGTCCTAAGAACTTTGGTGGGCAACTTATACTTATCCACAAATCCCCATGATATGTATGAATGCGATGCACCAGTATCAAAAAGAACGATTGCAGTAAATGACTTAACCAAAAACTTACCTATATCTGCATCTGGCTGCTCTTCAACCTCCTCCACGCTAACGTGGTTCACTTGTCCCCTGTTGAAAGGGTTGGGCTTCTTCCTAGAGCTTCCATTGCCATTACCATTCTTTGCTTCAGAACAGTCCGTGGCGTAATGTCCATTCTTCCCGCACTTGAAACAAGTAATGTGACTAAGATCCTTCTTGGCGTGCTTTGCTGGGTTGGAACGGTTCTAGCCGTTGCTTCCTCCATTCCCATTCCCATTCCCATTCTTGGGGCCACTATGGTTATGCGAACTTCCTCCATTGGAATTATGGCCTCCATGGTTATGGTGAATGTGTCCTCCCGAGTTCGGGGTAAAACGAGGTCTCTGTTGAGCTCCTGAATTGTACTTTCCTTGTCCATACTTCCTCTTGCGGCTGTCTATCTGCTGTTGCTTCCCTTTGATCATGAGAGCTCTGTCTACCAACTCCTGGTAGTTGTTGAAGGTTGCCACCATCAAATGCATGCTCAGCTCATCATTATGTCCTTCCAGAAACTTCTCCTGCTTAGCAGCATCTGTAGCTACGTCATCAGGGGCATAATGTGCTAACTTACTAAACTCATCCACATACTGGCCCACTGTGCGTCCTCCTTGGTGCAAGTTGCGAAACTCGCGCTTCTTCATGTTCATAGCTCCTGCTGAAACATGGGCAGTGCGGAAAGCCTGCTGAAATTGGTCCCCTGTAATAGTGCCAATCGGGTAAGTGGCTGTGAACTTCTCCCACCATGATGCTGCGGGTCCATCAAGCTGATGTACGGCAAACCACTCTCTCTCCGCATCTGTGCATCCTATAGTGGTCAGCTCCCTTCCAATCTTGCGGAGCCAATCATCTGCAACAATCGGCTCAGTGCTACTAGAGAACATCGGCGGATTTAGCCTTAGAAAACGGGCTAAGTGATCAACAGGTGGTGGTGGTGGGTTGTTGTTGTCGTCGTTGTTGTTGTTGTAGTTGTTGTTGTTGTTGTTGTTGTTGTTGTTGTTGTTGTTGTTGTTGTTGTTGTTGTTGTTGTTGTTGTTGTTGTTGTTGTTGTTGTTGTTGTTGTTGTTGTTGTTGTTGTTGTTGTTGTTGTTGTTGTTGTTGTTGTTGTTGTTGTTGTTGTTGTTGTTGTTGTTGTTGTTGTTGTTGTTGTTGTTGTTGTTGTTGTTGTTGTTGTTGTTGTTGTTGTTGTTGTTGTTGTTGTTGTTGTTGTTGTTGTTGTTGTTGTTGTTATTGTTGTTGTTTTTATTGTTCCCTTGGTTCTGATTCTGAACTAGTAGTTGAAAGGTATTCTGCTGCTGGATCAACTGAGTGAGCTCTGGTGGGAATGCAAATCCATTGTCATGTCTCAGAGGCATCTGATGGGTTTAGAAAGGGTGAGAAAACAGAAAATAGAATGAGGTCTAGAGGGAAAACACTACCCATATGCACATGAGACAAACACAATCATATCACTTCAATCAATTCAAACAAGGGCATACAATCGGCCTAACTATCGTTACAAAAGTGCTCGGACTATACTATTTACATGGGGGAAATACTACTACTGATATGCTGGTCAACTAGAAGTTTTAATCGGTAGAAGACTCCATGATATCCGCTCCAGCTTCATCAACATAGTCATCATCGCTGTAGTCGGGGTCTGAGTCGGTATCGTCGATGATGATGTAGTCCTCCGAACGTATGTCCTTGGAATCGTCGCCATCTCCTCCTAGCGCGGGGTCTCCCATGAATACTCCTAGCTTCCTCGTCAGGTCGTCATTCTTCTCCACTAGTATCGTCATTTCCTCCTCATATCCATCGCGTGTAGACTTGAGTTCTTCCTCCAGCTCCGTAATCCTGGTCATTGCCTTCTTCAGATCTATCATGCCTGCGCACATCTGGTTCTCTTGGCGACGAATGTGCTGGTTTAACTCCTGGATGAAAGCTGCAATGGAACTGCCTCTCCTGGTGCTGATAATCTCCCATTGCTAATCTCGGTGCCCACATATCTGGTAAATAGTATCCTTAAGATCCATATGGTAAACTTCTCCAATGCGTCCCATGGCGATGTGGGCTGCCATGCCCTTTCCTAGACTCCAGGTTGGTGCATCAAAGGAAAACTGTATGGGCTCAGTGACTGGCATGAAGGTCCTTCCTGGAACTTGAACTTGAATCATCCAACACTCCTCTTCTGGTAAAGTGGCAATGTAGGTCCCGGTGAAGCTTGGTATTATGATGTTCAGGTACCTAGTAACTTCCTTCAAGTGTCGTCCAAAAGGTGTATCTTCATCCGGTTGTGTAAACTTGTTACTTGAGTCCGCCATCCTATAGTGTGGAAAAGGGAGAGGAGTCAGAAATGAGTAGAGAAGAGTGACCTATGGTTTGAGCTTAGTGGTCGTGTCCTATAGTCAGCATGTGCTCTGATACCATCTTGTAGCGACCAGACCTCAAACAATCTAGTCTCTGTGCATCAATGTCATCGCTGCATCGGTAATGCTGACACGCATAGTACTTGAGGATTTATAACAGAGTTTCAATCACACACTTATTACATCGAATGTCTCAAAAGAGAAACTTATTACAATAATATGGCTTAAGGCCATCTAAATAAGATAACAACGGAAGGCTTGGAAGATAAAGTTAGTCCATCAACTCCAATGGCATAGCTGAGTGAACGACAACGACCTATGGCACCTTACTCATCGTCTGAAAAGTCTGCAACATGATAAGTTGCAACCCAAAATGGGTCAGCACATGGAATATGCTCGAAATGTAACACATAGAGTATTGAACAAAATAAATGCTATCACTACATGCATATATGGCTAGTGGAAAGCTCTATGGTTATTGTTTTGCATAAAGCTAATCTTTCCCTACATCAAAGGAATAAATTTCATTTAACTATCATGGTGGTTGTTAAACATTGAGAAGGTTCCTCCAACTCAATCCCAATTAAGCAATATCATTAAACCCAACAAATTAATTTAGAGTGATGAGATCAACATGATAATCCAAGAACCAGATACTCAAGATGTCCATAACCGAGGACACGGCTATTCATGATTAGTTTGCATACTCTACAGAGGTTTGCACACTTTTCCCCACAAGACTCGATCTCCTCTGTTG
This sequence comes from Triticum dicoccoides, assembly GCF_002162155.2. Taxonomy (NCBI): domain Eukaryota; kingdom Viridiplantae; phylum Streptophyta; class Magnoliopsida; order Poales; family Poaceae; genus Triticum; species Triticum dicoccoides. The sequence goes on along the minus strand of NC_041381.1, from coordinate 320,626,152 downwards.
GATTTCTCGCACTACATGGTGTTTGAGAAATGGATGACCAAGACACTGTCTTTCAGAAACATTAACTCTTTACTCTGGGTGGACAGTTACACCTACTTTCCCCTACATCTGCTAGCCCACCACTGAAAGAGGTCATGCAACCTACTCAACTATGCTAGAGCCCATAATAGCTTGTGGCTGCACACAGAAGTTTCTAGCATGAATAATCTTATGATCCCTTTGAGCCTGGGTGGCGAACCGTAGGATGATCACATGGGTACTCCGAGATATCCTAGGACAACACTGGATTCTCCAGGTGCCCTGACAACCACTGGGTACTCCAGGGTGCCTCAACCAATCCACCCAGATGTGTATTTAAGTAGCCACCTTAAGTTAACCATTAATTAACAATACTCACATCTGTCATGGATACACTCACCCAATCCACGTCTACGAGCATAGCATAGCAATCCTGAGCATAACGTAGAAGTAACTCCCAAAGGTTTAATAATAAAAGGGCAATAGGTTCTACCTCATCATCTACTTCCCAAACCCACATGTTAATAGATCCTAACCATGCAATGTTTGAGGATTGGAACTAATGCATAAAAACTAGGTAATAAAGGGATATGATCAAAGTGTTACTTGCCTTGCTGATGATCCGCAAAACCTAAAGACTCGTAGTAGCACGCTTCGCAATCCGGGAATTCTATTGCAAACAAACAATAACATACATAAGCACTCAACTAGAAGCAAAGATCTAACCAAAAAGTTCAACTGAAGAACTCCGGTTTGCAAAAAGAATCAAATCAAATGGAGCAACGAAACTCAAACAATGAAAGAAACAAGATTCGTTTGCTAATCTGGACTAAAGTCACATTTTAAAGTACCAAAATCTCGTTTAAGTTGGTTAAACAGAAAGAGGGCTTCGAGACGGAGATCTAGGCGCTTCTTTCATCTGATTTGGATAAACGAGCGAAAAGATAAACTAGATCGAAGATCAGGGCTGAAATCACGATCGAAAATAATCGCAGAAAATCCTTGGAAAATAAAGCGAGACGAACAGGCTAACGAATGAACGTTCGCTATCTGCGAATTACTGACGAACAATGTTCGTTAAAACGAACGTACGGACGAACGTCCGCTAAATAACTAAACGAAAAAACGAACCGGTCTAAAAAAAACTAGACCTAGGTTTGTAAAAAAACCGATCGGTTTTCTTAGAAAAACCGAGACGGTGGCGGTGGTGGTTTCTACCTTCAGCGAGTGGCAGCGGCAGCGGCGGGATCAGCGGCGGCGGTGACGACTTCGACGGTGGGGCAGCTCTGGCGGGCGGGCGGTTGGCGGTGGCGTTGCACGGCGGTGGCAGCGCGGGTTTCGAGGTGGGGCTAGCGGCACTAGGGTTTCGGGTGGGGTGGCGGCGCTGCGGGCTCGGGCCTTGCCCTTTAAAGGCCGGCCGGGGGGTGTCCGGGTCGGGCACGGCCCGTTAGGTCGGTGCATTGTTTTTCTTTTCAAAAAAATTACTGACGCGGGAAAACAAACAAAAGAAATACTAAACAGAGTCCAAAAATCATGAAATAAATTTTCACGGTCCTCTAATAATATTGCGGACAAAGTGGACATTTACTTGGTCTACTAATGCAATTTTGGAAAACACATTTTTTCCTAATTCAAATAAAATAGCAATAAAAGTCCAAATAGAATTCTTATTTGATTTTAAAAAATTTCCTCCAATATTTCTTTTATTTTGGAGAAGTCATTTTATCCCCTCTCTTTTTATTTTAATATTGGAAATATTCGAAGACAAAAATGATTAAAACCAAAATGATCCTCTTTTCAATATTTGAGAAAATTCAAATATGAAAACAAACGAAATCCCCAACTCTCTCTGTGGGTCCTTGATTTGCTTAGAATTTCTAGGATCAACCAAAAATGTAATAAAATATGATATGCAATGATGACCTATGTATAACAATCCAAATTGAAAATTTGGGATGTTACATAGCAAGTAACGAATGTGAGCACAAATGGTATTGCAATGCTTGAAAATGAGGCCCAGGGTTCATACTTACACTAGTGCAATCTCTCAATGATGCTAATATAGTTGGATCATGTAACCATCCTCAACGTGCGTTGAAGAATCACCCCAAAGTTCTTATCTAGCGGAGAACATAAGACGGAATTGTTTGTAGGGTACAAAGCCACCTCAAAGTTATCCTTTCAGATCGATCCATCGAGCTAGTCCTATAAGTGTCACAAATGACCCAAGAGTTTGTACTAAAATAACACCATATGATACAGATCAACCAACTCTAATGTCACCTCGATACTCCAATGTCACCACGAGTATCCATGAGTTGATTATAAGATATGCATCAAATAACTTCAGATTCATAATACTCAATCCAACACAAAGAACTTCAAAGAGTGCCCCAAGATTTCTATTGGAAAAACAAATATGAAAACATGCATCAACCCCTATGCCTAGATTACCCCAATGTCACTTCGAGAATCCGCGAGTTGAGTGCCAAGACATACATCAGGTGCTCTCAAATCCATGAAAATATTCAATCCGATAATAATGAAATCTCCAAGGTAAAACTCAATTCATCATAACAAGATAGAGAGGGTAAAACACCATATGATCCAACTATATTAACAAAGCTCATGATACATCAAGATCGTGCCGAATCAAGCACACGAGAGAGAGAGAGAGAGATCAAATACATAGCTACTAGTACAAATCCTCAGCCCCGAGGGTGGACTACTGTTGGAAATATGCCCTAGAGGCAATAATAAAATGATTATTATTATATTTCCTTGTTCATGATAATTGTCTATTGTTCATGCTATAAATGTATTAAGTGGAAACCGTAATACATGTCTGAATACATAGACCACAACATGTCCCTAGTGAGCCTCTAGTGGACTAGCTCGTTGATCAATAGATGGTTATGGTTTCCTGACCATGGACATTGGATGTCATTGATAACGGGATCACATCATTAGGAGAATGATGTGATGGACAAGACCCAATCCTAAGCATAGCACAAGATCGTGTAGTTCGTTTGCTAAGAGCTTTTCTAATGTCAAGTATCATTTCCTTAGACCATGAGATTGTGCAACTCTCGGATACTGTAGGAATGCTTTGGGTGTACCAAACATCACAATGTAACTGGGTGGCTATAAAGGTGCACTACAGGTATCTCCGAAAGTGTCTGTTGGGTTGGCACGAATCGAAACTGGGATTTGTCACTCCGTATGACGAAGAGGTATCTCTGGGCCCACTCGGTAATGCATCATCATAATGAGCTCAATGTGACTAAGTAGTTAGTCACGGGATCATGCATTACAGAACGAGTAAAGTGACTTGCCGGTAATGATATTGAACGAGGTATTGGGATAGCGACGATCGAATCTCGGGCAAGTAACATATCGATTGACAAAGGGAATTGTATACGGGATTGATTGAATCCCCGACATCGTGGTTCATCCGATGAGATCATCATGGAACATCTGGGAGCCAACATGGGTATCCAGATCCCGCTGTTGTTTATTGGCCGGAGAACGTCTCGGTCGTGTCTGCATGGTTCCCGAACCCGTAGGGTCTACACACTTAAGGTTCGGTGACGCTAGAGTTGTTATGGGAAATAGTATGTTGTTACCGAAGGTTGTTCGGAGTCCCGGATGAGATCCCGGACGTGACGAGGAACTCCGGAATGGTCCGTAGGTGAAGATCGATATATTGGACGAAGGGTATTGGAGTCAGGAATTGTTCCGGGGGTACCAGGTGATGACTGGCATGTCCAAAAGGGGTTTCGGAGGCCCCGACAAGCGTTGGGGGGCCTTATGGGCCAACGAGAAGGGGCGCACCAGTCCACTAAGGGGCTGTGCGCCCCTCCCAACCCCTCTCACGTAACCAGGAGAGGTGGGGGCGCCTCCCCTAGGGCAGCCGCCCCTCCCGGCTTGGGGGGCAAATTTCCTAGGGGTGGGGGCGCCCAAACCCATCTAGTGTTTCCCTTGTGGCCGCCACCCCTCTCCTAGGGAACCCTAGGGTGCCTCCTCCACCCCCTTCCCCCTATATATAGTGAGGGAGAGAGAGGGCAGCCGCACCCTTCCCCTGGCACAGCCCCTCCCTCCTCCAACACTTCCTCCTCCTCCGTAGTGCTTAGCGAAGCTCTGCCGGAGAACCACGAGCTCCATCACCACCACGCCGTTGTGCTGTCGGAGTTCTCCATCAACTTCTCCTCTCCCCTTGCTAGATCAAGAAGGAGGAGACGTCCCCGGGCTGTACGTGTGTTGAATGCGGAGGCGCCGTCCGTTCAGCGCTAGATCGGATCTATCGCGATTTGAATCGCCGTGAGTACGACTCCTTCATCCGCGTTCTTGTAACGCTTCCGCATCGCGATCTTCAAGGGTATGAAGATCAACTCATGCTCTCCCTCTCTTGTTGCTAGAATCTCCATACATAGATCTTGGTGATGCGTAGAAAATTTTGAATTATTGCTACGTTCCCCAACAGTGGCATCATGAGCTAGGTCTATGCGTATTTTCTATGCACGAGTAGAACACAAGTTGTTGTGGGCGTCAATTTTGTCAATTTAGTTGCCACTACTAGTCTTATCTTGATTCGGCGGCATCGTTGGATGAAGCGGCCCGGACCGACCTTACACGTACGCTTACGTGAGACAGGTTCCACCGACTGACATGCACTAGTTGCATAAGGTGGCTAGCGGGTGTCTGTCTCTCCCACTTTAGTCGGATCGGATTCGATGAGAAGGGTCCTTATGAAGGGTAAATAGTAATTGGCATATCACGTTGTGGTTTTGGCATAGGTAAGAAACGTTCTTGTTGGAAACCTATAGCAGCCACGCAAAAACTTGCAACAACAATTAGAGGACGTCTAACTTGTTTTTGCAGCATACGTCATGTGATGTGATATGGCCAAAGGATGTGATGAATGAAATATATGTGATGTATGAGATTTATCATGTTCTTGTAATAGGAATCACGACTTGCATGTCGATGAGTATGACAATCGGCAGGAGCCATAGGAGTTGTCTTAATTTATTGTATGACATGCGTGTCAATCAGAATGCCATGTAATTACTTTACTTTATTGCTAACCGTTAGCCATAGTAGTAGAAGTAATAGTTGGCGAGACAACTTCATGAAGACACGATGATGGAGATCATGGTGTCATGCCGGTGACAAAGGTGATCATGCCGCGCCTCGAAGATGGAGATCAAAGGCGCAAGATGATATTGGCCATATCATGTCACTCTATGATTTGCATGTGATGTTTGTCATGTTTACATCTTATTTGCTTAGAACGACGGTAGCATAAATAATATGATCCCTCATAAATTTTCAAGAAAGTGTTCCCCCTAACTGTGCACCGTTGCAAAAGTTCGTTGTTTCGGAGCACCACGTGATGATCGGGTGTGATAGATTCTAACATTCGCATACAACAGGTGTAAGCCAGATTTACACATGCAAAACACTTAGGTTGACTTGACGAGCCTAGCATGTACAGACATGGCCTCGGAACACAAGAGACCGAAAGGTCGAACATTAGTCGTATAGCGGATGCGATCAACATGAAGATGTTCACCGATGATGACTAGTCCGTCTCACGTGATGATCGGACACGGCCTAGTTGACTTGGATCATGTATCACTTCGATGACTAGAGGGATGTCTATCTAAGTGGGAGTTCATTAAATAATTTGATTAGATGAACTTAGTTATCATGAACATAGTCAAAAGGTCTTTGCAAATTATGTCATAGCCTACGCTTTAGTTCTACTGTTTTAAGATATGTTCCTAGAGAAAATTTAGTTGAAAGTTGACAGTAGAAATTATGCGGACTGGGTCCGTATACTGAGGATTGTCCTCATTGCTGCACAGAAGGCTTATGTCCTTAATGCACCGCTCGGTGTGCTAAACCTCGAGCGTCGTTTGTGGATGTTGCGAACATCTGACATACACGTTTTGATGACTACGTGGTAGTTCAGTGCGTAATGTTAAACGGTTTAGAATTGAGGCACCAAAGACATTTTTGAAACGTCGCAGAACATATGAGATGTTCCAAGAGCTGAAATTAGGATTTCAGGCTCGTGCCCATGTCAAGAGGTATGAGACCTCCGACAAGTTTCTTAACCTGCAAACTAAGGGAGAAAAGCTCAATCATTAAGCATGTGCTCAGATTGTCTGAGTACTACAATCACTTGAATCGAGTGGGAGTTAATCTTCCAGATGAGATAGTGATGGTTCTCCACAGTCACTGTCACCAAGTTATTAGAGCTTCGTCATGAACTATAACATATCAGGGATAGACATGATGATCCTTGAGCAATTCGCGATGTTTGGCACCGCAAAAGTAGAAATCGAGTAGGAGCATCAATTGTTGATGGTTAGTAAAACCACTAGTTTCAAGAAGGGCAAGGGAAAGAAGGGATACTTCATGAAACGACAAATCAGTTGCTGCTCTAGTGAAGAAACCCAGGGTTGAACTCAAACCCGAGACTAAGTGCTTCTGTAATGAGGGAACGGTCACTGAAGCAGAACTACCCTAGATACTTGGTAAATGAGAAGGCTGGCAAGGTCGACAGAAGTATATTGGATATACATTATGATGTGTACTTTACTAGTACTCCTAGTAGCACCAGGGTATTTAAATACCGGTTCGGTTGCTAAGTGTTAGTAACTCGAAATAAAAAGCTATGGAATAAACGGAGACTAGCTAAAGGTGAGATGACGATATATGTTGGAAGTGTTTCCAAGGTTGATGTGATCAAGCATCGCATGCTCCCTCTACCATCGAGATTGGTGTTAAACCTAAATAATTGTTATTTGCTATTTGCGTTGAGCATAGACATGATTGGGTTATGTTTATCGCAATACGGTTATTCATTTAGGGAGAATAATGGTTACTCTGTTTATTTGAATAATACCTTCAACGTTCTTGCACCTAAAATGAATGGTTTATTGAATCTTGATCGTAGTGGTACACATGTTCATGCCAAAAGATATAAGATAGTAATGATAGTACCACATACTTGTGGCACTGCCATTTGAGTCATACTGGTATAAAACGCATGAAGAAGCTCCATGTTGATGGATCTTTGGACTCACTCGTTTTTGAAAAGATTGAGACATGCGAACCATGTCTATTGGTATATATGCATGAAGAAACTCCATACAGATGGATCGTTCGGACTCACTTGATTTTGAATCACTTGAGACATGCAAATCATACCACATGGGCAAGATGACTGAAAGGCCTCGTTTTTCAGTGAGATGAAACAAGAGAGCAACTTGTTGGAAGTAATAGATTTTATGTGTGCAATCCAATGAGTGCTGAGGCACGCAGTGAATATCGTTATGCTCTTACTTCACAGATGATTTGAGTAGATTCTAAGTATATTTACTTGATGAAACACGAGTCAGAATTATTGAAAGGTTCAAGCAATTTCAGAGTGAAGTTGAAGATCATCGTGGCAAGAGGATAAAATGTCTATGATATGATCATAGAGATGAATATCTGAGTTGCGAGTTTGGTACACAATTAAGACATTGTGGAAATTGTTTCACAACTAATACCGCCTGGAACACCATAGTGTGATGGTGTGTCCGAACATCATAGCTGCATCCTATTGGATATGGTGCATACCATGATGTCTCTTATCAAATTACCACTATCGTTTATGGGTTAGGCATTAGAGACAACCACATTTACTTTAAATAGGGCACCACGTAATTCCGTTGAGATGACACCGTATGAACTATGGTTTAGAGAAACCTAAGCTGTCATTTCTTAAAAGTTTGGGGCTGTGTTGCTTATGTGGAAAAGTTTTAGCCTAATAAGCTCGAACCCAAAGCGGATAAATGCATCTTCATAGGACACCCAAAATAGTTGGGTATACCTCCTATTTCAGATCTGGGAGCAAAAGCGATTGTTTCTTGAAACGGGTCCTTTCTCGAGGAAAAGTTTCTCTCGAAGAATTGAGTGGGAGGATGGTGGAGACTTGATGAGGTTATTGAACCGTCACTTCAACTAGTGTGTAGCAGGGCACAAGAAGTTGTTCCTGTGGCGCCTACACGAATTGAAGTGGAAGCTTTGATAGTGATCATGAAACTTCGGATCAAGTCACTACCAAACCTCATAGGTCGACAAGGATGCGTACTACTTCAGAGTGGTACGTACTCCTGTCTTGGAGGTCATGTTGCTAGATAACAATGAACCTACGAGCTATGGAGAAGCAATGGTGGGCCCGGATTCCGACGAATGGCTTGAGGCCATAAAATTCGAGAGGATCCATGTATGAAAACAAAGTATAGACTTTGGAAGAACTACTCGATGGTCGTAAGGCTGTTAAGTACAGATGGATTTTAAAAGGAAGACAAACAATGATGGTAAGTGTCACCATTAAGAAAGCTCGACTTGTCGCTAATATGTTTTCCGACAAGTTTAAGGAGTTGACTACGATGAGACTTTCTCACTCGTAGCGATGCTAAGAGTCTGTTGGAATTATATTAGCAGTTACTGCATTATTTATGAAATCTTGCAGATAGGATGTCAAAACATTGTTTCCTCGACGATTTTCTTGAGGAAAGGTTGTATGTGATACAACCAGAAGGTTTTGTCAATCCTGAAAGATGCTAACAAGTATGCAAAGCTCCAGTAATCCTTCTAAGGACTAAAGTAAGCATCTCGGAGATGGAATATACGCTTTGATGAGATGATCAAAGATTTTGGGTTTATACAAAGTTTATGAGAAACTTGTATTTCCAAAGAAGTGAGTGGGAGCACTATAAAATTTCTGATAAGTATATTTTGTTGACGTATTGTTGATCAGAAATGCTATAGAATTTCTGGAAAGCATATAGGGTTATTTGAAAAGTGTTTTTCAATGGAAAACCTAGATTAAGCTACTTGAACATTGAGCATCAAGATCTATAAGGATAGATCAAAAATGCTTAATAGTACTTTCAAATGAATACATACCGTGACAAGATTTTGAAGGAGTTCAAAATATATCGGCAAAGAAGGAGTTCTTGGCTGTGTTATAAGGTGTGAGTATTGAGTAAGACTCAAGACCTGACCACGACAGAAGAGAGAGAAAGGACGAAGGTCGTCCCCTATGCTTTAGACGTAGGCTCCATAGTATGCTATGATGTGTACCGCACCTAAAGTGTGCCTTGCCATGAGTCAGTCAAGGGGTACAAGTGTGATCCAGGAATGGATCACATGACAACGGTCAAGGTTATCCTTAGTAACTAGTGGACTAAGGAATTTTCTCGATTATGGAGGTGGTAAAAGAGTTCTTCGTAAAGGGATACATCGATGCAAACTTTGACACTAATCTGGATGACTCTGAGTAGTAGACCGGATTCGTATAGTAGAGCAGTTATTTGGAATAGTTCCAAATAGCACGTAGTAGCTGCATCTAAGAGATGACATAGAGATTTGTGAAGCACACACGGATCTGAAAGATTCAGACCCGTTGACTAATAACCTCTCTCACAAGCAAGATATGATCAAACCCAATGGGTGTTGGATTCATTACAATCACATAGTGATGTCAACTAGATTATTGACTCTAGTGCAAGTGGGAGACTGTTGGAAATATGCCCTAGAGGCAATAATAAAATGGTTATTATTATATTTCCTTGTTCATGATAATTGTCTATTGTTCATGCTATAATTGTATTAACTGGAAACCGTAATACATGTGTGAATACATAGACCACAACATATCCCTAGTGAGCCTCTAGTTGACTAGCTCGTTGATCAATAGATGGTTATGGTTTCCTGACCATGGACATTGGATGTCATTGATAACGGGATCACATCATTAGGAGAATGATGTGATGGACAAGACCCAATCCTAAGCATAGCAGAAGATCGTGTAGTTCGTTTGCTAAGAGCTTTTCTAATGTCAAGTGTCATTTCCTTATACCATGAGATTGTGCAACTCCCGGATACCGTAGGAATGCTTTGGGTGTACCAAACATCACAATGTAACTGGGTGGCTATAAAGGTGCACTACAGGTATCTCCGAAAGTGTCTGTTGGGTTGGCACGAATCGAGACTAGGATTTGTCACTCCATATGACGGAGAGGTATCTCTGGGCGCACTTGGTAATGCATCATCATAATGAGCTCAATGTGACTAAGTAGTTAGTCACGGGATCATGCATTACAGAACGAGTAAAGTGACTTGCCGGTAATGAGATTGAACGAGGTATTGGGATACCGACGATCGAATCTTGGGCAAGTAACATATCGATTGACAAAGGGAATTGTATACGGGATTGATTGAATCCCCGACATCGTGGTTCATCCGATGAGATCATCGTGGAACATCTGGGAGCCAACATGGGTACCAGATCCCGCTGTTGGTTATTGGCCGGAGAACGTCTTGGTCATGTCTGCATGGTTCCCGAACCCGTAGGGTCTACACACTAAAGGTTCGGTGACGCTAGAGTTGTTATGGGAAATAGTATGTGGTTACCGAAGGTTGTTCGGAGTCCCGGATGAGATCCCGGACGTGATGAGGAACTCCGGAATGGTCCGGAGGTGAAGATTGGTATATTGGACGAAGGGTATTGGAGTCCGGAATTGTTCAGGGGGTACCAGGTGATGACCAGCATGTCCGAAAGGGGTTTCGGAGGCCCCGACAAGCGTTGGGGGGCCTTATGGGCCAAGGGAAAGGGGCACACCAGCCCACTAAGGAGTTGTGCGCCCCTCCCAACCCCTCTCACGTAACCAGGAGAGGTGGGGGTGCCTCCCCTAGGGCAGCCGCCCCTCCCGGCTTGGGGGGCAAGTTTCCTAGGGGTGGGGGCGCCCAAACCCATCTAGGGTTTGCCCTGTGGCCGCCACCCCTCCCCTAGGGAACCCTAGGGCGCCTCCTCCACCCCCTTCCCCCTATATATAGTGAGGGAGAGAGAGGGCAGCCGCACCCTTCCCCTGGCGCAGCCCCTCCCTCCTCCAACACTTCCTCCTCCTCCGTAGTGCCTAGCGAAGCTCTGCCAGAGAACCACGAGCTCCATCACCTCCACACCGTCGTGCTGTCGGAGTTCTCCCTCAACTTCTCCTCTCCCCTTGCTGGATCAAGAAGGAGGAGACGTCCCCGGGCTGTACATGTGTTGAACGCGGAGGCGTCGTCCGTTCAGCGCTAGATCGAATCTTCCGCGATTTGAATTGTCGGGAGTACGACTCCTTCATCCGCATTCTTGTAACGCTTCCGCATCGCGATCTTCAAGGGTACGAAGATCAACTCATCCTATCCCTCTCTTGTTGCTAGAATCTCCATAGATTGATCTTGGTGATGCGTAGAAAATTTTGAATTATTGCTACGTTCCCCAACAACTACTCCCTCCTCATCATGGTGGCCACCGGGATGATGAAGATGGCCTTGGGGTTTTGGTTTAGGGCTTAGGGTGTTGGATTGCTAGTTACTATTCATCAATTGCATATATAGGCATGTATTCAGACATTCCACACCTTAAAACATTCCATTTTCTCTTTAAAAAATGTGTGATGCAAACGAATCTAATATATCACGAAAAAGAGCAACCACCTCATGTATGCCACTCATATAAGCAGTCACGAAAAAAAACAGAAAATATGCTAGCAGCTCTTTAGCCTAATCTAATATCTAAAATAGAAAAGAAAAATAGAAAAAAAACCCAGAAAAAAATAGGAGAAGTGGTTGGCA
>NC_041381.1:320610918-320614286 GCF_002162155.2 Triticum dicoccoides | reverse complement strand
GGCGGGGAGGCAACAACGGGGAGGCTTGGGAGGGGGGCGGGGAGGCAAGGAGGGGGCGGCAACAGGGCGGTGAGGGGGCGGCGACGGGGCGGGAAGGGGGCAGCGACGGGTGCAGCGGCAACGACGAGAGGTGGCAGGGAGGAAAGAGGAGAGGAGAAAGAGAGAGAGGGCAACGGCGGGGGCGCGGCCGTTAAGTTATTTTGAAGGTTTACCATCCGCCTTGCCTTTGTCGTCTTCTAGCGGATGACAAAGGAAGCCGTGCCGTCTGCTACCAGACGGCAAAGAAGGGGCCCGTTAGGGTTTGACAGCCAGTGGGCCAAACCCCTCTTTGCCATCTGCTAGCATATGACAAAGATTCTTTGCCGTCTGCTAGCAGACGGCAAAAGGTTGGTTGATGGCAAAGCCTTCCTTTGCCGTCCGCTGCCTCTTTGCCGTCTGCTTTCTCTTGGCTGATGGCAAAGCCATTCTTTGCCGTCTGCTAGCTGGCGGCAAAGAGGGGGCAGACGGAAAATCTGCTGATTCCAGTAGTGTCCAGTGATGATTCCCCCTTCGGCAGGGTGCCAGAACAAGGTCTAGGTTGGTTTTTCGTGGCTATAGAGGCTTGCGGCAGCGGAACTTCTGATCTTGGGTTATTTCTGGAGGTTTCTGTATTTATAGGATTTTTTGGCGGCGGTCTCACGTCTAGATGAGCTTCGAGGTGCCCACTACCCACCAGGGCGAACCGGGCCCACCTGGCAGGCCTTGGTGGGTAGTGGCCACCTCCTTCACCTTCTGTCCCTCCCACGAAGCTTCTAGTGCCTCTTTTGTTCCAGAAAAATTGTTAAAAAGTTTCGCTGCATTCAGACAACTTCTATTTCTGCACGAAAACAACACCACAGTAGTTCTCTTGAGAACAACGTCAGTCCGGGTTAGTTCTATTCAAACCATACCAAAACCATATTAAACTATTGTAAACATGGCATGAATACTTCATAAATTATAGATACGTTAGAGATGGATCATTGGTCCCTTCAGCCAGAGCAAACTCCAAAATGATGTCCTGAAGAGGGACTACGATGCAAAAGCACCGCCATCGCTCAATCCCAAGGAGATAGGGTTTCCCCCGGAGTTGCATGCGCTCTCATGGATCAGACAAGGGTAGAATCCTGGCGGATCCGCCCAGCTGCCGACGTGTCGCACCCGCCACCATGCCGACAGCAATCCATTGACCAAGGCCCACGCCCGGGCCTAGATCCTGCCACGCAATGCCGCCGTCCCTGGCGACCGCGACGCACCAGACCGCGAAGCCGCCTGCCATGGAGGAACGGAATCGCCGGAGCACCGCCACCACCTGTCATGACGTCCGGCCCGATGCCATGTTGTGGCCCAGGGGCGCCGGCCTGTGCCAGCCCCACACAAGCGGGAAGACACCGACTCCCCGCCACCACCAGCGACAACAAGGCTTTGCCAGGTCGTGCCCCTAGGCGGCGGTGAGGGAGGAGGAGGAGGAGAGGGCAAGTCCGGCCAACGAGATCTAGGGGCCTCCTGTCTGCCACGCGGGGGGGGGGGGACTCAGGAGGAGGAGGCAAAAACTGTCTGCCTGGTGTCTTGGTGAGCTTGGAGAAGGTGCCACCCTTTGTCACTAATGCGATTGTGACAAACGAAGAAAGGGTGATCGAGATCATCGTAAACGAGGAATTATAGTTACAAAAAAGTAGCAATAGAGGAAGGATGCATCCGATTATCTATTTGTTTACTGGGGCCTTTTGACTATCTGTTGTATCATCAAATGTGGAAAACACTTTATTTCACGAGGCCTGGTTTTTATGGGTGATATGCTTTCCTAGGAGAGAAATTTTATGTGTCCCATTCAAGCGTAATATTTTTCTGTGTATAAGCACCACCAAATATATATTTTAAACAAATAAATTAGATTCTTTGTATAACATAGTAACAAGGTGTATTTATATAAAATTCTAATACTCGATTTTGTCTACACAACAACATAAAAAGACAAAATTTACAGGTAGACTTGAGACATTGGAGAAAGTAGTGGGGATGGAGGCTTTCCCAAGTAGACGTACACAAGATGCGATCATTCTGCACCAGGGTGGGTTGGTCCCTCTCACTGGACCAAGTACATCTCCTGCCATTCATGTATAAATCTTGCAGCTCATGGTCAACCAAGAAGCGGCAGAAACGGTGCATGAAACGACAGTTCAGACGGTCGTTATTCTTGTTGGCAGCGGACAAAATCATGTTGAAGTCCCCGCCCAAGAGCCAAGGGCCGATGCGGGAGGCTCGATCCTCATGCAGATCAGCCAGGAAATCGATCTTCTCGTCATCCTGCTGGGGGTGTATACCCCAGTAATCCACCAAGGAAGATCCCCGTCCGGCGATGCCGTGATGTGGTGGCGGCCAAGGATGGGGTTGGAAACGGCCATGTCCTGGTTTTGCCAGGCGAGAAGGATTCTGCCACGCATGCCGACTGCGGGGAGGAAGAACAATTCATGGTAAGTCGGTCCAAGAGTTTCACAGACGATCGCTGGGGAGATAAGTTCGAGCTTGATTTCCTGGAGGCAAACTACCAAGGCGTTGGAAGCAGAAATGACAGAGTGAACTACAGCGTGCCTAGCACCAAAATTAAGGCCGCAGACGTTCCAAAACAACAATTTTGTCTTAATATCCATGGAAAAGAGTTGGGGGCGTAGAGGGGGCTAGATAGAATTGTTGGGAAACGTAGCATGCAATTTCAAAAACATTCCTATGCTCACGCAAGATCTATCTAGGAGATGCATAGCAACAAGAGGGGGAGAATGTGTCCATGTACCCTCGTAGACCAAAAGCGGAAGCGTTAACTTAACGCGGTTGATGTAGTCGAATGTCTTCTTGAATCGACCAATCAAGTACCGAACGTACGACACCTCCGAGTTCTGCACACGTTCAGCTCGATGACATCCCTCGAACTCTTGATCTAGTAGAGGTATGAAGGAGATGAGTTACGTCAGCACGACAGCGTGGTGACGGTGATGGTGATGTGATCCGCGCAGGACTTCGCCTAAGCAGTGCGACAATATGACCGGAGGAGTAAACGGTGGAGGGGGGCACAGCACACGGCTAAGACAATTGATGTGCTTTGGGGTGCTCCTGCCCCCGTATATAAAGGAGGAAGAGGGGATAGGGCCGGCCAGGGCGCGCCCCCAAGGGGGGGGTGTCCTACTAGGACTCCTAGTCCAATTCGGACCCCCTTCCTTTTCGGAGGGGGAAAGGGGGAATGGAGAGAGAGAGAGAAGCAAAGGGGGGCCCGCGCCCCTCCCCTAGTCCAATTAGGACTCCCATGGGGGGCGCCACCTCCTGTGGCCTGCCTCTTCCTCTCCCCTATGGACCAT
>NC_041381.1:320594821-320610459 GCF_002162155.2 Triticum dicoccoides | reverse complement strand
CCCGAAACCATTCCGACGTCTGAATATAACCTTCCAATATATAAATCTTTACCTCTCGACCATTTCGAGACTCCTCGTCATGTCTGTGATCTCATTCGGGACTCCCAACAACATTCGGTCACAAAAAGACATAACTCATATAATACATATCGTCATCGAACGTTAAGCATGCGGACCCTATGGGTTTGAGAACTATGTAGACATGATCGGGACACCTCTCCGGTCAATAACCAATAGCGGAACCTGTATGCTCATATTGGTTCCCACATATTCTACGAAGATCTTTATCGGTCGAACCGCAATGTCAACATATGTTATTCCCTTTGTCACCGGTATGTTACTTGCCCGAGATTCGATCATCGGTATCTTCATACCTAGTTCAATCTTGTTACCGGCAAGCCTCTTTACTCCTTCTGTAGGGCATCATCTCGTAACTAACTCATTAGTCACACTACTTGCAAGACTTCATACGATGTGCATTACCGAGAGGGCCCAGAGATACCCCTCCGATACTCGGAGTGACAAATCCTCATCTCGATCTATGCCAACCCAACAAACACCTTCGGAGATACCTGTAGAGCATCTTTATAATCACCAAGTTACGCTTTGACGTTTGATAACACACAAGGCATTCCTCCGGTGTACAGGAGTTGCATAATCTCATAGTCGGAGGAATATATATTTAGCACGAAGAAAGCAGTAGCAATAAAACTGAACGATCATTATGCTAAGCTAACGGATGGGTCTTGTCCATCACATCATTCCACTAATGATGTGATTCCGTTTATCAAATGACAGCTCATGTCCATGGCTAGGAAACTTAACCATCTTTGATTAACGAGCTAGTCTAGTAGAGGCATACTAGGGACACAATGTTTTGTCTATGTATTCACACATGTATCAAGTTTCCGGTTAATAAAATTCTAGCATGAATAATAAACATTTATCATGAATAAGGAAATATAAAATAACAACTTTATTATTTCCTCTAGGGCATATTTCCTTCAGTCTCCCACTTGCACTAGAGTCAATAATCTAGATTACACTGTAATGAATCTAACACCCATGGAGTCTTGGTGCTGATCATGTTTTGCTCGTGGAAGAGGCTTAGTCAACAGGTCTGCAACATTCAGATCCGTATGTATTTTGCAAATCTATGTCTCCCTCCTTGACCAAATCTCGGATGGACTTCAAGCATCTCTTGATGTGTTTGGTCTTTTTGTGAAACCTGGGTTCCTTCGCCAAGGCAACTGCACCAGTATTGTCACAAAAGATTTTCATTGGACCCGATGCACTAGGTATTACACCTAGATCGGATATCCTTCATCCAAACTCCTTCATTTGCTGCTTCCGAACCAGCTATGTACTCCGCTTCACACGTAGATCCCGCCATGACGCTCTGCTTGGGACTGCACTAACTGGCATCTCCACCATTCAATAAAAATACGTATCCGGATTGTGACTTAGAGTCATCCGGATCAGTGCCAAAGCTAGCATCGATGTAACCACTTACGACAAGCTCTTTGTCACCTCCATAAACGAGAAACATTTTCCTAGTCCTTTCCAGGTACTTCAGGATGTTCTTGACCGCTATCCAGTGATCCACTCCTGGATTACTTTGGTACCTCCCTGCTAAACTTATAGCAAGGCACACATCAGGTCTGGTACATAGCATAGAATACATGATAGAACCTATGGCTGAGGCATAGGGATTCACTTTAATTTTCTCTGTATCTTCTGCAGTGGTCGGGCATTGAGTCTGACTCAACTTCACACCTTATAACACAGGCAAGAACCCTTTCTTTGGCTGATCCATTTTGAACTTCTTCAAAACTTTATCAAGGTATGTGCTTTGTGAAAGTCCTATCAAGCGTCTTGATCTATCTCTATAGATCTTGATGCCCAATATATAAGCAGCTTCACCGAGGTCTTTCATCGAAAAACTCTTATTCAAGTATCCTTTTATGCTATTCAGAAATTCTACATCAATTCCAATCAACAATATGTCACCCACATATAATATTAGAAATGCTATAGAGCTCCCACTCACTTTCTTGTAAATACAGGATTCTCCAAAAGTCTGCATAAAACCATATGCTTTGATCACCTCATCAAAGCGTATATTCCAACTCCGAGATGCTTGCACCAGTCCATAAATGGATCGCTGGAGCTTGCACACTTTGTTAGCACCTTTAGGATCGACAAAACCTTCTGGTTGCATCATATGCAACTCTTCTTTAAGAAATCCATTAAGGAATGCAGTTTTGACATCCATCTGCCAGATTTCATAATCATAAAATGCGGCAATTGCTAACATGATTCAGATAGATTTAAACTTTGCTACGGGTGGCAAAGTCTCATCGTAGTCAACTCCTTGAACTTGTCGAAAACCTTTTGCAATAAGTCAAGTTTATAGATAGTAACATTAACGTCAGCATCAGTCTTCTTCTTGAAGATCCATTTATTCTCTATGGGTCACCGATCATCGGGAAGATCCAAGTCCACACTTTGTTCTCATACAAGGATCCTATCTCAGACTTCATGGCCTCAAGCCATTTATCAGAATGTGGGCTCACCTTAGCTTCTTCATAGTTCATAGGTTCGTCATGGTCAAGTAACACGACCTCCAGAACAGGATTACCATACCACTCTGGTGTGGATCATGCTCTATTTGACCTACGAGGTTCTGTAGAAACTTGATCTGTAGTGTCATGATCTTTATCATTAGCTTCCTCACTAGTTGGTGTAGGCATCACGGGAATAGATTTCTCGGATGAGGTAATTTCCAAATTGAGAGCAAGTACAATTACCGCATCAAGTTCTACTTTCCTCCCACTCACTTCTTTCGAGAGAGACTCCTTCTCTAGAAAGGTTTCATTTTAGCAACAAAAATCTTGCCTTCGGACTTGTGGTAGAAGGTGTACCAAATTGTTTCCTTAGGGTATCCTATGAAGATGCACTTCTCTAATTTGGGTTCGATCTTATCAAGCTAAAGCCTTTTGACATAAGCATTGCATCCCCAAACTTCAAGAAACGACAGCTTAGGTTTGTTGCCAAACCACAGATCATACGGTGTCGTCTCAACAAACTTTGATGATGCCCTCTTTAAAGTGAATGCAGCAGTCCCTAATGCATAACCCCAAAACGATAGTGGTAAATCGATAAGAGACATCATAGATCGCACCATATTCAATAAATTGCGGTTACCACATCCGGACACACCATTACGCTGTGGTGTTCCAGGTGACGTGAGCTGTGAAACTATTCCACATTGTTTTAAATGAAGGCCAAATGTGTAACTCAAATATTCTCCTCCACGATCAGATCGTACAAACTTTATTTCCTTGTTACGATGATTCTCTACTTCACTCTGAAATTCTTTGAACTTTTCAAATGTTTCAGACTGGTGTTTCTTTAAGTAGATATACCCATATCTGCTCAAATCATTTGTGAAGGTTAGAAAATAATGATACCCGCCATGAGCATCAACACTCATTGGACCGCATACATCGGTATGTATTATTTCCAATAAGTCACTAGCTCGTTCCATTGTTTCGGAGAACGGAGTTTTAGTCATCTTGCCCATAAGGCATGGTTCGCAAGTATCAAGTGATTCCAAAAGTCCATCTTTATGGAGTTTCTTCATGCGCTTTACACCGATATGACCCAAACGGCAGTGCCACAAATAAGTTGCCCTATCATTATCAACTTTGCATCTTTTGGCATCAATATTATGAATATGTGTAACATCATCCCGATCAAGATTCAATAAAAATAGACCACTCTTCAAGGGTGCATGACCATAAAAGATATTACTCATATAAATAGAACAACCATTATTCTCTGATTCAAATGAATAACCGTCTCGCACTAAACAAGATCCAGATATAATGTTCATGCTCAACGCTGGCACCAAATAACAATTATTCAGGTCTAAAACTAATCCCGAAGGTAGATGTAGAGGTAGTGTGCCGACAGCGATCACATCGACCTTGGAACCATTTTCGGCGCGCATCATCACCTCGTCCTTAGCCAATCTTCGTTTAATCCGTAGTCCCTGCTTCGAGTTACAAATATGAGCAACCGAACTGGTATCAAATACCTAGGTGAAGGAAATATGCCCTAGAGGCAATAATAAAGTTATTATTTATTTCCTCATATCATGATACATGTTTATTATTCATGCTAGAATTGTATTAACCGAAAACATGATACATGTGTGAATACATAGACAAACATATAGTCACTAGTATGCCTCTACTTGACTGGCTCATTAATCAAAGATGGTTATGTTTCCTAACCATAGACATGTGTTGTCATTTGATTAATGGGATCACATCATTAGGAGAATGATGTGATTGACATGACCCATTCCGTTAGCTTAGCACTTGATCGTTTAGTATATTGCTATTGCTTTCTTCATGACTTATACATGTTCCTGTAACTATGAGAATTATGCAACTCCCGTTTACCGGAGGAACACTTTGGGTACTACCAAACGTCACAACGTAACTGGGTGATTATAAAGGAGTACTACAGGTGTCTCTGAAGGTACATGTTGAGTTGGCGTATTTCGAGATTAGGTTTTGTCACTCCGATTGTCGGAGAGGTATCTCTGGGCCCTCTCGGTAATGCACATCACTATAAGCCTTGCAAGCAATGTGACCAATGAGTTGGTTACGGGGTGATGCATTACGTAACGAGTAAAGAGACTTGCCGGTAACAAGATTGAACTAGGTATTGGATACCGACGATCAAATCTCGGGCAAGTAACATACCGATGACAAAGGGAACAACGTATGTTGTTATGCGGTTTGACCGATAAAGATCTTCGTAGAATATGTAGGAACCAATATGGGCATCCAGGTCCCGCTGTTGGTTATTGAACAAGAATAGTTCTAGGTCATGTCTACATAGTTCTCGAACCCGTAGGGTCCGCACGCTTAACGTTACGATGACAGTTTTATTATGAGTTTATAAGTTTTGATGTACTGAAGTTTGTTCGGAGTCCCGGATGTGATCACGGACATGACGAGGAGTCTCGAAATGGTTGATACATAAAGATCGATATATTGGAAGCCTATATTTGGACATTGGAATCGTTCCGGGTGAAATCGGCATTTTACCGGAGTACCGGGAGGTTACCGGAACCCCTCGGGGGGTTATTCGGCCTACATGGGCCTCGAGGGAGAAGAGGGAAGGAGGCAGGAGGGGGCCGCACGCCCCTCCCCTTCCTGGTCCGAATAGGACAAGGGAAGGGGGACGGCGCCCCCCCTTTCCTTCCCCTCTTCCTCCTCCTCCCCCCCTTCTCCTACTCCAAATAGGAAAGAAGGGAGTCCTACTCCCGGTGGGAGTAGGACTCCCCCCTTGGCGTGCCCTCCTTGGCCGGTCGCCTCCTCCCCCTGGCTCCTTTATATACGGGGGCGGGGGGGCACCCCATAGACACACAAGTTGATCTACGGATCGTTCCTTAGCCGTGTGCGGTGCCCCCCTCCACCATATTCCACCTCGGTCATATCATCGCGGAGTTTAGGCGAAGCCCTGCGGCGGTAGAACATCATTATCGTCACCACGCCGTAGTGCTGACGGAACTCATCTCCGAAGCTTTGCTGGATCGGAGCCCGGAGATCGTCATCGAGCTGAACGTGTGCTGAACTCAGAGGTGCCGTACGTTCGGTGCTTGGATCGGTCGAATCGTGAAGACGTACGACTACATCAACCGCGTTGTGCTAACGCTTCCGCTTATGGTTTACGAGGGTACGTGGACAACACTCTCCCCTCTTGTTGCTAAGCCATCACCATGATCTTGCGTGTGCGTAGGATTTTTTTTGAAATTACTACGTTCCCCAACAGTGGTATCAGAGCCTAGGTTTTATGCGTTGATGTAATATGCACGAGTAGAACACAAGTGAGTTGTGGGCGATACAAGTCATACTGCTTACCAGCATGTCATACTTTGGTTCGGAGGTATTGTGAGATGAAGCGGCCCGGACCGACATTACGCGTACGCTTACGCGAGACTGGTTTCACCGTTACGAGCACTCTTGCTTAAAGGTGGCTGGCGGGTGTCTGTCTCTCTCACTTTAGCTGAATCGAGTGTGGCTACGCCCGGTCCTTGCGAAGGTTAAAACAACACCAACTTGACGAACTATCGTTGTGGTTTTGATGCGTAGGTAAGAACGGTTCTTGCTAAGCCCGTAGCAGCCACGTAAAACTTGCAACAACAAAGTAGAGGACGTCTAACTTGTTTTTGCAGGGCATGTTGTGATGTGATATGGTCAAGATGTGATGCTATATTTTATTGTATGAGATGATCATGTTTTGTAACCGAAGTTATCGGCAACTGGCAGGAGCCATATGGTTGTCGCTTTACTATATGAAATGCAAACGCCCTGTAATTGCATTACTTTATCACTAAGCGGTAGCGATAGTCGTAGAAGCAATAGATGGCGTAACGACAACGATGCTACGATGGAGATCAAGGTGTCGCGCCGGTGACGATGGTGATCATGACGGTGCTTCGAAGATGGAGATCACAAGCACAAGATGATGATGGCCATATCATATCACTTATATTGATTGCATGTGATGTTTATCCTTTATGCATCTTATCTTGCTTTGATTGACGGTAGCATTTTAAGATGATCTCTCACTAATAATCAAGAAGTGTTCTCCCTGAGTATGCACCGTTGCGAAAGTTCTTCGTGCTGAGACACCACGTGATGATCGGGTGTGATAGGCTCTACGTTCAAATACAACGGGTGCAAAACAGTTGCACACGCGGAATACTCAGGTCATACTTGACGAGCCTAGCATATACAGATATGGCCTCGGGACACGGAGACCAAAAGGTCGAACATGAATCATATAGTAGATATGATCAACATAGTGATGTTCACCATTGAAACTACTCCATCTCACGTGATGATCGGACATGGTTTAGTTGATTTGGATCACGTGATCACTTAGATGACTAGAGAGATGTCTGTCTAAGTGGGAGTTCTTAAGTAATATGATTAATTGAACTTAAATTTATCATGAACTTAGTACCTGATAGTATTTTGCTTGTCTATATTTGTTTGTAGATAGATGGCTCGTGCTGTTGTTCCGTTGAATTTTAATGCGTTCCTTGAGAAAGCAAAGTTGAAAGATGATGGTAGCAATTACATGGACTGGGTCCATAACCTGAGGATTATCCTCATTGCTGCACAGAAAAGTTACGTCCTGGAAGCACCGCTGGGTGCCAAGCCTGCTGCTGATGCAACTGACGATGTTAAGAACGTCTGGCAGAGCAAAGCTAATGACTACTCGATAGTTCAGTGTGCCATGCTTTACGGCTTAGAACCGGGTCTTCAACGATGTTTTGAACATCATGGAGCATATGAGATGTTCCAGGAGTTGAAGTTAATATTTCAAGCAAATGCCCGGATTGAGAGATATGAAGTCTCCAATAAGTTCTATAGCTGCAAGATGGAGGAGAATAGTTCTGTCAGTGAACATATATTTAAAATGTCTGGGTATAATAATCACTTGATTCAACTGGGAGTTAATCTTCCTGATGATAGTGTCATTGACAAAATTCTTCAATCTCTGCCACCAAGCTATAAGAGCTTCGTGATGAAAGATAATATGCAAGGGATGAACAAGACTATTCCCGAGCTCTTCGCGATGCTAAAAGCCGCGGAGGTAGAAATCAAAAAGGAGCATCAAGTGTTGATGGTTAATAAGACCACTAGTTTCAAGAAAAAGGGAAAAGGGAAGAAGAAGGGGAACTTCAAAAAGAACAGCAAACAAGTTGCTGCTCAAGAGAAGAAACCCAAGTCTGGACCTAAGCCTGAAACTGAGTGCTTCTACTGCAAGCAGACTGGACACTGGAAGCGGAACTGCCCCAAGTATTTGGCGGATAAGAAGGATGGCAAAGTGAACAAAGGTATATGTGATATACATGTTATTGATGTGTACCTTACTAATGCTCGCAGTAGCACCTGGGTATTTGATACTGGTTCTGTTGCTAATATTTGCAACTCAAAACAGGGACTACGGATTAAGCGAAGATTGGCTAAGGACGAGGTGACGATGCGCGTGGGAAATGGTTCCAAAGTCGGTGTGATCGCGGTCGGCACGCTACCTCTACATCTACCATCGGGATTAGTTTTAGACCTAAATAATTGTTATTTGGTGCCATCGTTGAGCCTTTACATTATATCTGGATCTTGTTTGATGCGAGACGGTTATTCATTTAAATCAGAGAATAATGTATGTTCTATTTATAAGAGTAATATCTTTTATGGTCATGCACCCTTGAAGAGTGGTCTATTTTTATTGAATCTCGATAGTAGTGATACACATATTCATAGTGTTGAAACCAAAAGATGCAGAGTTGATAACGATAGTGCAACTTATTTGTGGCACTTCCGTTTAGGTCATATCGGTGTAAAGCGCATGAAGAAATTCCATACTGATGGGCTTTTGGAATCACTTGATTATGAATCACTTGGTACTTGCGAACCGTACCTCATGGGCAAGATAAGTAAAACGCCGTTCTCCGGAACTATGGAGCGAGCAACCGATTTGTTGGAAATCATACATACTGATGTTTGTGGACCAATGAATGTTGAGGCTCGCGGCGGGTATCGTTATTTTCTCACCTTCACAGATGATTTGAGCAGATATGGGTATATCTACTTGATGAAACACAAGTCTGAAACATTTGAAACGTTCAAAGAATTTCAGAGTGAAGTGGAAAATCATCGTAACAAGAAAATAAAGTTTCTACGATCTGATCGTGGAGGAGAATATTTGAGTTACGAGTTTGGTCTACACTTGAAACAATGCGGAATAGTTTCGCAACTCACGCCACCTAGAACACCACAACGAAATGGTGTGTCCGAATGTCGTAATCGTACTTTACTAGATATGGTGCGATCTATGATGTCTCTTACTGATTTACCGCTATCATTTTGGGGTTATCCTTTAGAGACGGCCGCATTCACGTTAAATAGGGCACCATCAAAATCCATTAAGACGACGCCTTATGAACTGTGGTTTGGCAAAAACCAAAGTTGTCGTTTCTTAAAGTTTGGGGCTGCGATGCTTATGTGAAGAAACTTCAACCAGATAAGCTCGAACCCAAATCAGAGAAATGTGTCTTCATAGGATACCCAAAAGAGACTATTGGGTACACCTTCTATCACAGATCTGAGGGCAAGATTTTCGTTGCTAAAATCGGATCCTTTCTGGAGAAGGAGTTTCTCTCGAAAGAAGTGAGTGGGAGGAAAGTAGAACTTGATGAGATAAATGTATCTGCTCCCTTATTGGAAAGTAGTTCATCACAAGAACCGGTTCCTGTGACAACTACACCAATTAGTGAGGAAGCTAATGATATTGATCATGAAACTTCAGATCAAGTTTCTACTGAACCTCGTAGGTCTACCAGGGTAAGATCTGCACCAGAGTGGTACGGTAATCCTATTCTGGAAGTCATGTTACTTGACCATGATGAACCTATGAACTATGAGGAAGCGATGATGAGCCCATGGCTAGAGGCCATGAAATCTGAGATGGGATCCATGTATGAAAACAAAGTATGGACTTTGGTTGACTTGCCCGATGATCGGCAAGCCATTGAGAGTAAATGGATTTTTAAGAAGAAGACTGACGCTGATGGTAATGTAACTGTCTATAAAGCTCGATTTGTTGCGAAAGGTTTTCGACAAGTTCAAAGGGTTGACTACGATGAGACTTCCTCACCCGTAGCGATGCTCAAGTCTGTCCGAATCATGTTGGCTATTGCTGCATTTCATGATTATGAAATTTGGCAAATGGATGTCAAAACTGCATTCTTGAATGGATTTCTGGAAGAGGAGTTGTATATGATGCAGCCAGAAGGTTTTGTTGATCCAAAAGGTGCTAACAAAGTGTGCAAGCTCCAGCGTTCCATTTATGGACTGGTGCAAGCATCTCGGAGTTGGAATAAACGCTTTGATAGTGTGATCAAAGCATATGGTTTTATAAAGACTTTTGGAGAAGCCTGTATTTACAAGAAAGTGAGTGGGAGCTCTGTAGCATTTCTGATATTATATGTAGATGACATATTATTAATTGGAAATGATATAGAATTTCTGGATAGCATAAAGGGATACTTGAATAAAAGTTTTTCTACGAAAGACCTCGGTGAAGCTGCTTACATATTGGGCATCAAGATCTATAGAGATAGATCAAGACGCTTAATAGGACTTTCGCAAAGCACATACCTTGATAAAATTGTGAAAAAGTTCAAAATGGATCAGGCAAAGAAAGGGTTCGTGCCCGTGCTACAAGGTGTGAAGTTGAGTCAAACTCAATGCCCGACCACAGCAGAAGATAGAGAGAAAATGAAAGATGTTCCCTATGCTTCAGCCATAGGCTCTATCATGTATGCAATGCTGTGTACCAGACCTGACGTATGCTTAGCAATAAGCTTGGCAGGAAGGTACCAAAGTAATCCAGGAGTGGATCACTGGACAGCGGTCAAGAACATCCTGAAATACCTGAAAAGGACTAAGGATATGTTTCTCGTATATGGAGGTGACAAAGAGCTAGTCGTAAATGGTTACGTCGATGCAAGCTTTGACACTGATCCGGACGATTCTAAATCGCAAACCGGATACGTGTTTTTATTAAACGGTGGAGCTGTAAGTTGGTGCAGTTCTAAACAAAGAGTCGTGGTGGGATCTACTTGTGAAGCGGAGTACATAGCTGCTTCGGAAGCAGCAAATGAAGGAGTCTGGATGAAGGAGTTCATTTCCGATCTAGGTGTCATACCTAGTGCATCGGGACCAATGAAGATCTTCTGTGACAATACTGGTGCAATTGCCTTGGCAAAGGAATCCAGATTTCACAAGAGGACCAAGCACATGAAGAGACGCTTCAATTCCATTCGGGACCAAGTCCAAGTGGGAGACATAGAGATTTGCAAGATACATACGGATCTGAATGTTGCAGACCCGTTGACTAAGCCTCTCTCACGAGCAAAACATGATAAGCACCAAGACTCCATGGGCGTTAGGATCATTACTATGTAATCTAGATTATTGACTCTAGTGCAAGTGGGAGACTGAAGGAAATATGCCCTAGAGGCAATAATAAAGTTATTATTTATTTCCTCATATCATGATAAATGTTTATTATTCATGCTAGAATTGTATTAACCGGAAACATGATACATGTGTGAATACATAGACAAACATATAGTCACTAGTATGCCTCTACTTGACTGGCTCATTAATCAAAGATGGTTATGTTTCCTAACCATAGACATGTGTTGTCATTTGATTAATGGGATCACATCATTAGGAGAATGATGTGATTGACATGACCCATTCCGTTAGCTTAGCACTTGATCGTTTAGTATATTGCTATTGCTTTCTTCATGACTTATACATGTTCCTGTAACTATGAGAATTATGCAACTCCCGTTTACCGGAGGAACACTTTGGGTACTACCAAACGTCACAATGTAACTGGGTGATTATAAAGGAGTACTACAGGTGTCTCCGAAGGTACATGTTGAGTTGGCGTATTTCGAGATTAGGTTTTGTCACTCCGATTGTCGGAGAGGTATCTCTGGGCCCTCTCGGTAATGCACATCACTATAAGCCTTGCAAGCAATGTGACCAATGAGTTGGTTACGGGATGATGCATTATGTAACGAGTAAAGAGACTTGCTGGTAACGATATTGAACTAGGTATTGGATACCGACGATCAAATCTCGGGCAAGTAACATACCGATGACAAAGGGAACAACGTATGTTGTTATGCGGTTTGACCGATAAAGATCTTCGTAGAATATGTAGGAACCAATATGGGCATCCAGGTCCCGCTGTTGGTTATTGACCGAGAATAGTTCTAGGTCATGTCTACATAGTTCTCGAACCCGTAGAGTCCGCACGCTTAACGTTACGATGACAATTTTATTATGAGTTTATAAGTTTTGATGTACTGAAGTTTGTTCGGCGTCCCGGATGTGATCACGGACATGACGAGGAGTCTCGAAATGGTTGAGACATAAAGATCGATATATTGGAAGCCTATATTTGGACATCGGAATCGTTCCGGGTGAAATCGGCATTTTACCGGAGTACCGGGAGGTTACCGGAACCCCCCGGGGGGTTATTGGGCCTACATGGGCCTCGAGGGAGAAGAGGGAAGGAGGCAGGAGGGGGCCGCGCGCCCCTCCCCTTCCTGGTCCGAATAGGACAAGGGAAAGGGGCGGCGCCCCCCTTTCCTTCCCCTCTTCCTCCTCCTTCCCCCTTCTCCTACTCCAACTAGGAAAGAGGGGAGTCCTACTCCCGGTGGGAGTAGGACTCCCCCCTTGGCGCGCCCTCCTTGGCCGACCGCCTCCTCCTCCTGGCTCTTTTATATACGGGGGCGGGGGGCACCCCAAAGACACACAAGTTGATCTACGGATCGTTCCTTAGCCGTGTGCGGTGCCCCCCTCCACCATATTCCACCTCGATCATATCGTCGCGGAGTTTAGGCGAAGCCCTGCACCGGTAGAACATCATCATCGTCACCACGCCGTCGTGCTGACAGAACTCATCTCCGGAGCTTTGCTGGATCGGAGCCCAGAGATCGTCATCGAGCTGAACGTGTGCTGAACTCGGAGGTGCCGTACGTTCGGTGCTTGGATCGGTCGGATCGTGAAGACGTTCGACTACATCAACCGCGTTATGCTAACGCTTCTGCTTACGGTCTACGAGGGTACGTGGACAACACTCTCCCCTCTCGTTGCTATGCCATCACCATGATCTTGCGTGTGCGTAGGAATTTTTTTGAAATTACTACATTCCCCAACACTAGGCACTACTACGAGAATTAGTAAGGTACACATCAATAACATGTATATCAAATATACCTTCGTTCACTTTGCCATCCTTCTTATCCGCCAAATACTTGGGGCAGTTCCGCTTCTAGTGACCAGTCCCTTTGCAGTAGAAGCACTCAGTTTCAGGCTTGGGTCCAGCTTTGGGTTTCTTCTCGGGAGTGATAACTTGCTTGTCAGTCTTCTTGAAGTTCCCCTTCTTCTTACCCTTTCCCTTCTTCTTGAAACTAGTGGTCGTGTTAACCATCAACACTTGATGCTCCTTCTTGATTTCTACCTCCACGGCCTTTAGCATCGCGAAGAGCTCGGGAATAGTCTTTTCCATCCCTTGCATATTGTAGTTCATCACGAAGCCTTTGTAGATTGGTGGCAGTGATTGAAGAACTCTGTCAATGACACAATCATCTGGAAGATTAACTCCCAGCTGAGTCAAGTGATTATGGTACCCAGACATTCTGAGTATGTGCTCACTAACAGAACTGTTCTCTTCCATCTTGCAGCTATAAAACTTGTTGGAGACTTCATATCTCTTAACTCGGGCATTTGTTTGAAATATTAACTTCAACTCCTGGAACATCTCATATGGTCCATGATGTTCAAAATGTCTTTGAAGTCCCAATTCGAAGCTGTAAAGCATGACACGCTGAACTAATGAGTAGTCATCAACAAGCGACTGCTAGGCATTCACAATGCCTGCAGTTGCTGGGACACGTGGTACACCTAGCGGTGCATCAAGGACATAATTCTTCTGTGTAGAAATGAGGATGATCCTCAAGTTACGGACCCAGTTCGTGTAGTTGCTACCATCATATTTCAACTTAGCTTTCTCTAGGAACGCATTAAAATTCCAAGGAATGGTAGCACGGGCCATTGATCTACAACATAGATATGCAAAAAAACTATCAGGACCAAGTTCATGATAAATTAGGTTCAGTTAATCATATTACTTAAGAACTCCCACTTAGATAGACATCCCTCAAGTCATCTAAATGATACGTGATCCAAATCAACTAAACCATGTCCGATCATCACGTGAGATGGAGTAGTCATCAATGGCGAACATCTCTATGTTGATCAAATCTACTATATGATTCACTTTCGACCTTTCGGTCTCTAGTGTTCTCAAGCCATATCTGTATATGCTAGGCTCGTCAAGTTTAACCCGAGTATTCCGCATGTGCAAAACTGGCTTGCACTCGTTGTATTTGAACGTAGAGCCTATCACACCCAATCATCATGTGGTGTCTCAGCACGAAGAACTTTCACAACGTTGCATACTCGGGGAGAACACTTATACCTTGACATTTTAGTAAGGGATCATCTTATAATGCTACCGCCGTACTAAGAAAACAAGATGCATAAAGATAAACATCACATGTGATCAAAATATGTGACATGATATGGCCATCATCATCTTGTGCTTTTGATCTCCATCACCCAAGCAACGTCATGATCTCCATCGTCACCGGCTTGACACCTTGATCTCCATTGTAGCGTCGTGGTCATCTCGCCAACTATTGCTTCTATGACTATCGCTACCGCTTAGTGATAAAGTAAAGCAATTACATGGCGTTTGTATTTTATACAATAAAGCGACAACCATATGGCTCCTGCCAGTTGCCGATAACTTCTACAAAACATGATCATCTCATACAACATCTTTATATCACATCATGTCTTGACCATATCACATCACAACATGCCCTGCAAAAACAAGTTAGACATACTCTACTTTGTTTGTTGCAAGTTTTACGAGACTGCTACGGGCTTCTAGCATGAACCGTACTTACCTATGGCACAAAAACCACAACGGTGATTTATCAAATTTGTTGTTTTAACCTTCACAAGGACCGGCCGCAGTCAAATTCGATTCAACTAAAGTTGGAGAAATAGACACCCGCCAGCCACCTTTATGCAAAACTAGTTGCATGTCTGTCGGTGGAACCGGTCTCATGAACATGGTCATGTAAGATTGGTCCGGGCTGCTTCATCCAACAATACCGCTGAATCAAAATAAGACATTGGTGGTAAGCAGTATGACAATCACCGTCCACAACTCTTTGTGTTCTACTCGTGCATACCATCTACGCATAGACAGACTCAGATGCCACTGTTGGGAAACATAGCATGCAATTTCAAAAAAAAATCCTACGCTCACGCAAGCAAGATCTATCTAGGAGATTCATAGCAACGAGAGGGGGAGAGCGTGTCCACGTACCCTCGTAGACTGAAAGCGGAAGCGTTAACTTAACATGGTTGATGTAGTCGAACGTCTTCTCGAATCAACCGACCAAGTACCGAACGTACGGCTCCTTCTACAAATGTTCAGCTCGATGACGTCCCTCGAACTCTTGATATAGTAGAGGTACGAAGGAGATGACTCACGTCAGCACGACGACGTGGTGACGGTGATGGTGACGTGATCCGCGCAGGGCTTCGCCTAAGCACTACGACAATATGACCGGAGGAGTAAACGGTGGAGGGGGGCACTGCATACGGCTAAGACAATTAATGTGCTTTGGGTTGCCCCCTGCCCCCGTATATAAAGGAGGGAGAGGGAAGAGGGCCGGCCTGGGCACGCCCCCAAGGGGGGAGTCCTACTAGGCCTCCCAGTCCAATTCGGACCCCCTTCCATTCCGGAGGGAAAAAAGGGGGAAGGGAGAGAGAGAGACGGAAAGGGGGGGCGTGCCCCCTCCCTAGTCCAATTCGAACTGCCATGGGGGACGCGCCACCTCCTGTGGCCCGCCTCTTCCTCTCCCCTATGGCCCATGAGGC
>NC_041381.1:320494417-320594453 GCF_002162155.2 Triticum dicoccoides | reverse complement strand
CAAAAATACCAAACCACCCCGGAACCATTACGGTGTCTGAATATAACCTTACAATATATCAATATTTACCTCTCATCCATTTCGAGACTCCTCGTCATGTCCGTGATCTCATTTGGGACTCCGAACAACATTCGGTCACCAAAACACATAACTCATATAATACATATGGTCATCGAACGTTGAGCGTGCGAACCCTATGGGTTAGAGAACTATGTAGACATGACCAAGACACCTGTTGATCAATAACCAATAGCGGAACCTGGATGCTCATATTGGTTCCCACATATTCTACGAAGATCTTTATCGGTTGAACCGCAATGTGAACATATGTTATTCCCTTTGTCATTGGTATGTTACTTGCCTGAGATTCGATCGTCGGTATCTTCATACCTAGTTCAATCTCGTTACCGGAAAGTCTCTTTACTCTTTCTGTAGTGCATCATCCCGTAACTAACTCATTAGTCACATTGGTTGCAAGACCTCATATGATGTGCATTACCGAGAGGGCCTAGAGATACATCTCAGATACTCGGAGTGACAAATCCTAATCTCGATCTATGCCAACCCAACAAACACCTTCGGAGATACCTGTAGAGCATCTCTATAATCACCCAGTTACGTTGTGAAGTTTGATAGCACACAAGGCATTCCTCCAGTGTCCGGGAGTTGCATAATCTCATAGTCGGAGGAATATATGTTTGACATGAAGAAAGCTGTAGCAATAAAACTGAATGATCATTATGCTAAGCTAATGGATGGGTCTTGTCCATCTCATCATTCCACTAATCATGTGGTCCCGTTTATCAAATGACAACTCATGTCCATGACTAGGAAACTTAACCATCTTTGATCAACGAGCTAGTCTAGTAGAGGCATACTAGGGACATGGTGTTTTGTCTGTGTACTCACACATGTATCAAGTTTCCGGATAATACAATTCTAGCATGAATAATAAACATTTATCATGAATAAGGAAATATAAAATAACAACTTTATTATTTCCTCTAGGGCATATTTTAGGCCTCCACGAGGCGTGGCATGGCGCATGGCGTGTCGCCACCAGTGCCTGCAGCGCCGTGCACGCTCCACCCATAGAAGTCCATGAAAGCCATCACAACGTTCTCGCCAAGTGGCCACTCGAAGAGGCATGCATATTTGGCTAGCAGCTCATCCGTCATGACAGCGCCCTCCTCCATGAGACCTAGTCGGCAAAGAAGAACCTGCTTAGCCTTGAGCTCCGAGTTGAGACCCAATCCGCCTTGGCGATCCTTAAGCTGCGGCGCAGAGTGAAGTTAGGCGGCAGCTCCTTGTGGCGGTGACGAGGAGTGGCCAGGATCAGCTCTGGCTGCAGCTGAATGGCTTGGATGAAATCAGCTAGGGAAGGGCGTGTGGTTCACTGATTAGAAGTGTATGTGATCTGCATGGCCTGGGGCCCAGTAGCATCGCTGCATGCAGTTGGGTTGGCCTGGGGCCCGGAGGCATCACTACATGGATCATGGTGGGTTGCATGGGTATCCGTCTCCTGCATTGGTCTAGAACAGTGGGGGCGCAGTCAAATCCGATCTAACCAAGGCCGCGGGGCCCGCCTCGATGAGCGCAAAAGGGGGCGGCTCAGCGTAGGTGGTGGGGGCGCATGATCTGATGCGAGGATTTCAGGCCCAATCACCATGGCGGGGGTCACACGGGATGGAAGGTACTGGATCCAAGGCCGGCAGTGTCACTTTGTGAGGAGGGCACTGCAGCAAAGCGGCATTGAGTCAAGAATGATCTCGCTGCAACCGTTGCTGGTTGGGACCAAAGCAGGAACGGGGTGGTTGGGAGTATTGAAAGTGCAACTATCCCTGGGTAATTTTGGTAATGATTAACAACATATAGCTCATTGAACTAATGCCATTTCAAGATAAATATTTCAGGAAAGTTCAATGATTGGCATGGCATGGATTAGGATTGTGGACCCCTCAAAATGCTAAGGACAAAAGATTGGCTCAAGCTCTAAAGTCCAAGACTCTACATTTTCTATTTTTATCCAAGATCACATTGAGTCTATAGGAAAGCCAATACTATTAAAAGGGGATTAGTTGTTGCTTAATGGCTCGCTTGCTCAAAATGCTTAGTGTTATGATCCAAAGCCCTCAACCACTTTCTCATATCCACATATGTCCCAAACCAAAAGTCAAACTCGGCCCCACCGAGTTGATCCATCCGGCGCCACCGAGTTCATTTGACATAGCCACTGCCAGAAACCCTAGTCACTTCGGTCTCACCGATAGGGATCTCGGTCTCACCGAGATGGGGTTGCAAACTCTCTGTTTCCCTTTGTAACATTTTGGTCTAACCGAGATGAGCCATTGGTCCCACCGAGTCTGCAATGCAAACTCTATGTTTCCTTTTCGTAACACTTTGGTCCCACCGAGACGAGCGAATCGGTCCCACCGAGTTTGCCTGACAAACTCTCTGGTTAGCTTATTACCAAAGTCGGTCCCACCGAGTTTATGTAATCGGTCAAACTGAGATTACGTGATGCCCTAACCCTAATGATATCGGTCCCACCAAGTTGACATGTCGGTCCCACCAAAATTGCCTAACGGTCACATTATGTACTGAATCGATCTGACCGAGTTTTCTGATTTAGTCCCACCGAGTTTGGTATATTGTGTGTAATAGTAGATTTTGTGTGGAGGCTATATATACCCCTCCACCCTCTCCTCATTCGCGAGGGAAGCCATCAGAACGTGCCTACACTTCCACTACTCATTTTCTAAGAGAGTGCCACCTACTCATGCGTTGAGACCAATATATTCCAATCCAACCATATGAATCTTGATCTCTAGCCTTCCCCAAGTTGCTTTCCACTCAAATCATCTTTCCACCAAATCCAATCCTATGAGAGCGAGTTGACTGTTGGGGAGACTATCATTTGAAGCACAATAGCAAGGAGTTCATCATCAACACACCATCTATTACCTTTTGGAGAGTGATGTCTCCTAGATTGGTTAGGTGTCACTTGGGAGCCTCCGACAAGATTGTGGAGTTGAACCAAGGAGTTTGTAAGGGCAAGGAGATCGCCTACTTCGTGACGATCTACCCTAGTGAGGCAAGTCCTTCGTGGGTGATGGCCATGGTGGGATAGACAAGGTTTCTTCTTCGTGGACCCTTCGTGGGTGGTGTCGGTGTCAAAACCGGCGGATCTCGGGTAGGGGGTCCCAATCTGTGCATCTAAGGCTAATGGTAATAGGAGGCAAGGGACACGATGTTTTACCCAGGTTCGGGCCCTCTCGATGGAGGTAAAAGCCTACTTCCTGCTTGATTGATCTTGATGATATGAGTATTACAAGAGTTGATGTACCACGAGATCGTAGAGGCTAAACCCTAGAAGCTAGCCTATGATGATTATGATTGTCCCTATACGGATCAAACCCTCCGGTTTATATAGACACCAGAGGGGGCTAGGGTTTACATAGAGTTGGTTACAAAGAAGGAGATATAATATCCGGATCACCAAGCTTGTCTTCCATGCAAAGGAGAGTCCCATCCAGACACGGGACGAAGTCTTGAGTCTTGTATCTTCATGGTCCAACAGTCCGGCCAAAGTATATAGTCCTGCTGTCCGGATACCCCCTAATCCAGGAATCCCTCAGTAGCCCCTGAACTAGGCTTCAATGACGATGAGTCCGGCGCGCAGTTTGTCCTCGGCATTGCAAGGCGGGTTCCATCTCCGAATACTCCAAAGTAAACCTCGAACACTTAAATCGTGTCCGCTTCTGCAAAATGACTTTCGCATCCCACCGTAGAGAGAATGATATTCCACAAATATAATTTGCTGACAACTTTAGATAACGCGACACGACACCATGGTCAAGTCATTATTGAACCGTCTTCCCACAGCCAGCTACCGCACATATCGCGAGGCGGTTTCCTCGGCACGTCTTGTCGAAGCATAGATCATGTCCCCTTATCACGGGATTCTCATCAATACGGGTACGGGTAACCCAACCGCGCCATCAATCACGGCGCTTGGGAAATAAGTGATTTTCAACGGGCAAGTGGGGAGACGCACCATTTTCGTCGCCTCTATAAAGGGATAAGGATTCCCCATTTTTACCCACGCCTTCCTCCTCCTACGCTTATCCATTCTTGCCCCCTCGAGCTCCAGCGCCCTAGTTCACACCTTCTCCGCATAGCCAAACATGTCCGGAACAGGAGGCAAGTGGGTGGCCTCCACCGTCAAGGAGGAGCATATTACGAAGCTCCGGGCGGCCGGATACTTGGCCGCAGATATCGCGCACCGGCTGCCAGGCGCAGGGCAAATCATTCCGACTCCAGAACCCCACGAGAGGGTCGTGTTCCTCGCCCACTTCGTCCGTGGACTGGGATTCCCCCTCCACCCATTCGTCCGTGGGCTCATGTTCTATTTTGGGCTGGATTTTCACGATCTGGCCCCTAACTTCATCCTCAACATCTCAGCGTTTATCGTAGTGTGCGAGGCCTTTCTCCGCATTAGGCCCCATTTTGGCCTGTGGCTGAAGACCTTCAACGTAAAGCCGAAGATAGTGGTCGGCCAGCAGGCGGAGTGTGGTGGCGCCATGGTGGGCAAGATGCCCAATGTCACCTGGCTTGAAGGCTCCTTCGTGGAGATCGTGAAGGGGTGGCAATCGGGGTGGTTCTATAACTGAGCCGCGCAACGCCAACTGGGTGGCGGCCCCCGAATTCCGATCCAACATCCTTGTGCGGCTTACTTCCTGGAAGAGGAAGGGTCTGGCCTGGGGCGCGTCTGCAGAGCTGACCGGACTCCAGAACTGCGTCCAAAACATGATAACCAAGAGTATCAAACTGGTCAATGTGATCCAGGTCATGCTATTTCGCTGGATTCTCCCGTGTCAGAGACGGGCATTCAACCTATGGGAGTTTGACGCGGCCCAACACCAAACACTGCAAGAGCTTTTTGACACGACGCACAAAGACGCCTGGAAGGTGTTGTTCAAGGCCAGCGAGGTTCCTCCCCCACCTCTGAGGACCGCGGACTTAGCGCCAGGCGCCAGGCCAATGCGGTAAGCATTCTACATTTCAAGATGTGACTTTCCCCAGTATATTCGTGGGAGAAACTTAGGCCACTGTGCTAATTTTGACAGGAATATGTGGCTACGGTGGAGCGGATCGACTGTCCGGCTCCGTTGCCTGAGGACCCAACAGACGAACTCCTGACGGAGATGCTGGCTCCGACACCTTATGAGGTGCCAGAGAAGAAGGCCAAGAAAAAGGCCACGGGGACCAGAAGAAGTTCCCGGTGCAACGTGGTGCCGGACTCATTGTCCGCAGACACCACGGCGCACTCCTCCAACGACAACAAGGAGGAGGAGGAGGAGGAGGAGGAGGAGGAAAACCCTCTCCCCGAAAATGAAGGGGGGAAGAAGAGGAAGGCTACCCTTTCCGGGGAGGCCGAAGGGTCCAAGAAGGGACGGACCCTCCCTCCGGACCACTCCACAACCGCCGCCTATAGCGTGGAGGAGTGGCTACCCAGGGGCAAGCCCCTGGTGAGATTGTAAGTATCCACACTCTGCAATACTTTTAGTGCGACTTAGCTTCATAGTTTGTTATAATGCCGAACACGTATATGCAGTCTGGCCAGGGCCCATCCCGAGGTATCCTTTTCGGATGGGTCTTTGAGCGATTCCGCAATGAATTCGCTCCCGACGGCCACTTCCCCTTGGCCTACGGATGACATGGAGGTGTTGTCCCAAAGGGTCCCAGAGCAGGGGGAGGCGACTCTGGAGATGCCCCAAGGCGAAATTCCATACGCCGGGCATACGGGGCGTAAGATCCCCTCGGATTATGCCGACGAGAGCCGCAACATGTTGGGCTCTCAGCCGAACATTGTACCGGAACCTCCAAGGGTTCCGGATTCGGGCAGGCAGGCCCTTGCTAAGGAGGGCGAGCCGACCGTGCTGATGACTTTCATTGCGCCAGAGGCGCCGGATAGTCTGCTGGAAGTGCTTCGCGGCGCTTCCATGGATGAAGAGCACCGTACTCTTATGAGTGCGGTGATTCAGAAGGTTCAGTCCGCCAAGAGCGGATTGACCGAAGCCTGCACTAGCCTCCTGATAGGCTTTGAGGTAAGTAATCAAAAGTGTGCGAAATTATCACACGATAGATAGTAGCCCCTGATACTCTGTTTGGTGTTCGGAAAGAAAAGCCAAACGGAGGGTCAATTTTAATCCGCAGGAGTCTAATAGTAGGTGTCTATGTGAATAAGCAGGCGGTGCTGCTTGCCTCTACTGCCCTCACAACTGAGGTCACCAGACTCAAACAGGACCTCGAGCAGGCCGAAGAGGAGCTCAGCCTCACAAAGAGGCAGCTCGAAGAGAACAAAGGTGAGTGATACCCCGTTCACATATCATATGGAGGAGAAAAAATTGGTGACGCTAACAAAAAGCGTCATGAGTTTGTAATAGGGGCCACGACCGAAGTGGCGGCCCTGAAGAAAGCGCTATCCGAGGCCGAAGATAAGGCGGCCACGGTGCGCATTGAGCGTGAAAAGCAAGATGCTAGGGTGGGCGAGGTACAGCAAGAGCTCCAGGAGCTCGGCAAGAAGTTTGAGTCCTTGGAGCGTGACTTCAACACGAAAGAGTCTGAGCTTGCGAAGGCCCTTGTGAGTATGAAAGACGCCAAGGCCGAAGCCCAGAAGGCCCAGCAGGAAATCCAGGCGGCCAAGAAGATAGCGGCGGGTAAGATATTCTTTATGCAAAGAAAACATGTGGAGGAGACATTTCTTTTACTTACCCGAATTCGAAGCTCTCCAGGGGCATTCGCAGATCTGCCACGCAGCATATCGGATGTCGCAGAGTTCTACCGTGCCGAAGAGGGGAGCTCAACGGAGAAGCTGTTCTGGTCCCAGTATGCTGGAGCCAAACACCCGATGCCTCTAAGTGACCAATTGAAGCAATTGGTTGAACTCCACAGGGCGGCCAAAGTGGCCATGAAAGATTTCATAGTCCAGATGTGGCCTGGTGAGCCCTTGGCCGCCAGCTACTTCAGCTTGATAAAGCGGATGGTGAATGCCTCTCCGCGGCTTGAAGTGATCAAGCGATCCGTTCGCATTGAGGGTGCCCGCCGAGCCTTTTCCCGTGCGAAGGTGCATTGGGGCAAGCTGGATGCGGAGAAGTTGGTGAAGGATGGACCGCCGGAGGGCAAGGTGCATCGCTATCCCGAGAAATATTATGATGGCGTTATGAAAGGCGCTCGCCTCGTGGCCGATGAATGTACCAAGGACACAATCTTTGAGTGAATGTGCTCCTGTTGTTTTTGTAATATAAAAACAAAGTTGTTTGCGCTCTATAGCGCTTTGTTGATTTAAAATATTACCTTCTGTGCGTCTGTTTATAAAATTCTGAAACTAGGCCAGTCATCGGCTTCTGCCCCCACGTAACTAGTATTGGGGTGTTCATGGAAAACCCAAAACACTATTTTATCCAAATTTTTGGTCCGTGAAGGAGGTGTTTGGCGCAACGAACATGGCAATCGAACTATGCGGCTTTATAACTCTCACTTAGCCATAGAAGTCTATAATTTTAAATTGCCACGAAGCCCCTAGAATTCGGAAAGCCGAATTGGGGCGCTATACACGCCTAAATCGGACGAGGCCGATTCCTCGCCTAAAGCGGAAAAAATCTTTAAGGATTTTAAGACCTCTCGAATAGCGACCAGCTCTCGCTGCATCATGACAGTCAGTTTTCGGCTTTCTCTACTGAGGTGCTCATCCGAAAGAACCGGGACACAATCGCAGTAGTTCTCCCTACGCTACCTTAGCCGATATAACGGAACGTAAGGTACCAAAACAAGGGAGCCGGGCAAACCCAACTATTGATCCAAGACATGATTCGGAGCTGATGCATATAATGCTATAAGTTCGGGGTGCCGCACTGTCGAAAGTGTTCCGACTTATCTTGTCGTATTATGGGGCGCCATAAGAAGCCCCTGGCAAACTGAACGTACCAAGGTGTACGGATTCCATATTAAATAAACATTTATAGGAAAAATGTGCAGATAGGAATAATAAGCTGACGCTAAATATTGTTTCCCATTGTAAGGTAATACGTCCGGGCGTATGTGTACAATCAATGCGTTAAGCAGATTAAAAAATAGGACTATTTGACATGTCCTATCCAAGGGCGGGCCGCATGTAGGTATATAGAATAGGTATAACGATCATTAACAGATACCACCTGGGTATTCCCATTGTGTGCGAAGCCTTTTGCCTCCTTGGTTTTCCCTCCTATGAAGAGTCCGGTGATCCGGCTTTCTGAAGAGGCTGCCCGAAAGTAGGGTCCTGAAAGATAAAGGGGGTTATTAAAGTATGTTGTGGCTGAACCGCACTGTTGACAGCATCACTATTGCGCCTCTGCCTATGCCCATGGTATTTTGAGTGCATAATTGTGTACACGCGACACAAATGCTGCCTGAATGGGGCTAGAGCGGAGGCCGGACTGCTAGTCGCGCTCTTGGCGTGCCTGGCGATCCTGTTGCAGGGTACTCCGGACTCGCTTGACGGTGTTCGGGGTTGTTGTCGCCGGATTGGTGGTTTGACGGAGAAGGCTACTTTGTACTTCTTCCGCGAGGGCTACAGTATGCTCTTCTGTACGGAGAGAGCGGTCCGTGTTTCCATTGACTGTTATAACCCCGCAAGGTCCTGGCATCTTGATCTTGAGGTATGCATAGTGTGGTACGGCATTGAATCGAGCGAATGCGGTTTTTCCAAGCAGTGCATGATAGCCACTACAGAAAGGGACGATATCGAAGATTAACTCCTCGCTTCGGAAGTTATCCGGAGATCCGAAGACCACTTCCAGTGTTATGGAGCCCGTGCAGCGGGCCTCTACTCCTGGGATTACACCTTTGAAGGTGGTTTTGGTGGGCTTGATCCTTAAAGGGTCGATGCCCATTTTGCGCACTGTGTCCTAATAAAGCAGGTTCAGGCTGCTGCCGCCGTCCATAAGGACTCGCGTGAGGTGGAATCCGTCGATGATTGGGTCTAGGACCACTGCGGCTGAACCGCCGTGACGGATGCTGGTAGGGTGATCCCTACGATCAAAGGTGATCGGACAAGCTGACCATGGGTTGAACTTTGGGGCGACTGGCTCCATCGCATAGACATCCCGTAGTGCTCGCTTTCGTTCCCGTTTGGGAATGTGGGTGGCGTAGATCATATTGACCGTTTTCACCTGGGGAGGAAATTTCTTCTGTCCCCCCATGTTCGGCCGCCGGGGCTCCTCGTCATCGTCACTGTGCAGCCCCTTGTCCTTGTTCTCGGCATTTATTTTACCGGCCTGTTTGAAAACCCAGCAGTCTCTGTTAGTGTGGTTTGCTGGCTTATCCAGGGTGCCGTGAATTTTGCACGAGTGATCAAGTATGCTGTCCAGACTGGACGGTCCCTGATTGCTTCTTTTGAACGGCTTTTTCCGCTGACCGGATTTTGACCACTGAATCCGGCATTGACTGCAGTGTCTTCAGTGTTGTCGCCATTGTTCTGTCGCTTATGTCTGTTGCGTCGTGGCTTGCCGTTATTGTCGTGAACATCTGAAGTGCCGGAATTTATTGGCGTGGTGCTACTGCGAGCCAACCAGTTGTCCTCGCCCGCGCAAAAGTGGGTCATGAGTGTCGTGAGGGCCGCCATGGACTTTGGTTTTCCCTGGCCGAGGTGTCGGGCGAGCCATTCGTCGTGGATATTATTGTTAAAGGCCGCTACGGCTTCGGCGTCCGGACAGTCGACAATTTGGTTCTTTTTGGTTAGGAACCGAGTCCAGAATTTCCTGGCTGACTCTCCGGGCTGTTGGGTAATGTGACTCAAGTCATCCGCATCTGGTGGTCGCACGTACGTGCTGGAAGTTGTCGAGGAACACGTCCTCTAGGTTTTCCCAACTTCCGATGGAATTTGCCAGTAGGCTATTTAGCCAGTGTCGGGCCGGTCCTTTGAGTTTAAGGGGAAGATACTTGATGGAGTGTAGATCGTCACCGCGGGCCATGTTAATGTAGAGAAGGAAATCTTCGATCCATACTGCGGTGTCCGTTGTGCCATCGTATGATTCGATGTTTACGGGCTTAAACCCTTCTGGGAATTCGTGATCCATCACTTCGTCAGTGAAGCAGAGGGGGTGTGTGGCGCCTCTATGCCGGGCTATGTGTCTACGCAGTTCGAATGAGTCTGGTTGGCTATGTTCGGCCTGGCCGGACTTATGTATAGTGTATCTGGCGTGACGATCATCGTCACGTGTTGTGGCACGCCCCAGCGATCCGTAGATCGATCTTGGCTGTCCTGCCTTGTTTTCCAGTATGTCTCGCAGGTCCTGTCTATTGCCCCGTGCCGTAGTGTATTGGCGTGGGGGTGCGGGCTGGTATTCGGGCTGATACGCCGTTTTATCCCGGCCGCAAGGTGGCCGGTCAGCCTCGTCCTGTGCTGTTAGTATGGGCTCCTCCTCGAGTTGAGGTATCCACTTGTGCTTTGGATAACCTTTGGTGTGGCGCTCGAGTCCATATTCCTTGGCTGCCAGGACTTCAGTCCATCTATCTGTGAGCAGATCTTGATCAGCTTGGAGCTGCTGCTGCTTCTTTTTCAAGCTCCTCGCAGTGGCCATAAGCCGGCGTTTGAAGCGCTCCTGCTCTATGGGATCCTCTGGCATGCCGAATTCATCGTCGCCGAGGCTGATCTCGTCTTCAGAGGGGGCATGTAATTGTCCTCCTTCGGGTATCCGTCCGTCGCCTATTCGTCTGGGTTGATCTGCCCGTCTTCCTGTTCGGCCTGCTCAAAGGTAGGTTGATCGGGATTGTATTCATCTTCGGCACCATCCGGATTGTTTTCGTCTCCTATGCCGGTATTGCTGTGGCAGGGCTTGGGGCGGCGCCGATGACGCCCATGCTTTGCTATCTTCCTTGAGGGGTTATCCTCCGTTGCCTCGTCGCCATTGGTTTCTTTTGGAGTGTCCACCATATATATATCATACAAGGAGGTGAATGTCTAGCGCCCCGTGGGCGGTGGTTCCTGTTCTTCTCCTACATCATCGTCTACACCGTCGATGTCTTCAGAGTCGAAGTCAAGCACGTCGGTCAAATCATCGTTCGTGGCAATGAAGTGGGTGGTGGGTGGGCAACAAATTCCCTCGTCGCCTGCTTCCCACTCGGGCCGAACATAGTTCAGCCAAGAGTCTCCTAACAAAGAGAACGACTTTAACGAGTTCAGCATGTCGCCAAAGGGCGAGTGCTAGAAGATATCCGCAGCGGTGAACTCCATTATCGGAGCCCAACCAGATTCGGCGGGCTCGGGGTGCGCGGACTGGAACCCACAGCCGGACTCGAATCCGGGGGTCCGGCGTCACATGCTTCCTTGGGGGTGAAGTCTGTGTTCGGCTCTACCACCGATGAGTGTGCGGCCTCTGGGGCGGGGTCCATCCACCCGTCCTCGGACAACGCAATCTGCCCCGGATTTAGGTCCGGAACTCCTGCGGGTGTGATATCCCGAGTATTGTCTGACAGCAGGTCTAAGCCTTGCTCATCGTGACTGTTCGGCGCTCCTGGCATAGGCCCGAACCGTCGAATATCAAGTCTCCGCGAATATCGGCCGTGTAGTTCAAGTTTCTGAACCTGACCTGATGGCCGGGGGCGTAGCTGTCGATCTGCTCCAGATGGCCAAGTGAATTGGCCCGCAGTGCGAAGCCACCGAACACGAAGACCTGTCCGAGGAGAAAAGTCTCACCCTGGACCACATTGTTGTTGATGATTGAAGGAGCCATCGAGCCTTGCAGCGATGACACAGAGGAACTCTCAATGAAAGCACCAATATCGGTGTCAAAACCGGCGGATCTCGGGTAGGGGGTCCCGATCTGTGCGTCTAAGGCTAATGGTAACAGGAGGCAAGGGACACGATGTTTTACCCAGGTTCGGGCCCTCTCAATGGAGGTAAAACCCTACTTCCTACTTGATTGATATTGACGATATGAGTATTACAAGAGTTGATCTACCACGAGATCGTAGAGGCTAAACCCTAGAAGCTAGCCTATGATGATTATGATTGTCCCTATACGGATCAAACCCTCCAGTTTATATAGACATCGGAGGGGGATAGGGTTTACATAGAGTCAGTTACAAAGAAGGAGATCGAATATCCGGATCGCCAAGCTTGTCTTCCACACAAAGGAGAGTCCCATCCAGACACGGGACGAAGTCTTGAGTCTTGTATCTTCACGGTCCAACAGTCCGGCCAAAGTATATAGTCCGGTTGTCCGGATACCCCCTAATACAGGACTCCCTCAGGTGAAGCCCTCCGTGGACTCGCGCAGTCATTACCCTTCGTGGTTTGAAGTCTCCATCAACGTGGATGTACGATAGCACCACCTA
Source organism: Triticum dicoccoides (assembly GCF_002162155.2). Lineage (NCBI taxonomy): Eukaryota > Viridiplantae > Streptophyta > Magnoliopsida > Poales > Poaceae > Triticum > Triticum dicoccoides. Next base: position 320,582,072 of record NC_041381.1, on the reverse strand, counting down.
TCGGAACCACGCCAAAAACATACGTGTCTCCAATTGCGTTTGCACACTCCAATCCCATCCCTTTACATTCTTTCAAGTTACATACTTTACTTTCCGTTGCTTATATACTCTTTGCATGCTTGCATGAATTGTGTTAAGATTGCTTGACTTGTGCTAAGTTGATAAAATCTGCCAAGAACTAAATTGGAGAAAGGTTAAATTTTTATTTGGTCAAGTAGTCTAATTCCCCCCTCTAGACATACTTTCGATCCTACAATTGGTATCAGAGCATTGGTCTCCATTTGCCTTGATTTCCATAGCTTTTGGTGATCATAGCCTTGGTTTCACAACCTAGGAGAGTATGGCATCTAGCGAGGGAAATTACCACCGTAGAGGTCCTTACTTTGATGGTACAAATTTGCTAGTTGGAAGCATAAGATGAAAATGCATATTCTTGGACATAACCCCGCCGTTTGGGCTTTTGTGTGTATTGGCTTGCAAGGTGAATTCTTCGATGGGAGAGAACCGAACCGTGAAGCTACTGCGGAAGAATAGAAGATGATGCAATACAACGCTCAAGCTTGTGATATCCTCTTCAACAGATTGTGCCCCGAAGAATTTAACAAAATCAGCCGCCTTGAGAATGCAAAGGAAATTTGGGATACTTTGATTGATATGCATGAAGGTAATGACTCCGTCAAGGAATCCAAATTGGATGATCTTCAAATTCAACTTGACAAGTTCAAAATGAAGGATGGTGAAGGTGTAGCTGAAATGTACTCTAGGCTTGCTCTCATCACAAATGAGATTGCCGGCTTAGGAAGTGAAGAGATGACCGATAAATTCATCATCAAGAAGATCCTAAGAGCCTTGGATGGAAAATATGATACCGTGTGCACATTGATCCAAATGATGCCCAATTAAAAAGATCTCAAGCCAATAGAAGTCATTGGAAGAATTGTTGCTCATGAGATTTCACTCAAAGATATGGAAGAGCTTCATAATAAGTCAAGTGGTGCTTACAAAGCCTCATGTGATGCTCCTACATCATCAAGTGAGAAACAAACCTTCAATGAGGAATTGAGCCTAATGGTGAAAAACTTCAACAAGTTCTACAAGAGTAGAAGCAAGGAAAGAAGCTCCAAGTCAAGGTCCTACAATGACAAAAGATCTTCGAGTCATGAACGTAATTGCTACAATTGTGGAAGACCCGGGCACTACTCCAATGAGTGTACGGCTCCTTACAAAAGGAGGGAAGATTCACCTAAAAGAAGAAGTAGAAGAGAAGAATCAGCACCAAGAGAGAGGAGTAGAGATGATCGTTATGAACGAAGAACCTCCTGGAGAAGCAAGGATTCGGAAAGGAAGGACAAATCATCAAAGAGCTACACAAAGCGAAGACATCAAGCTCATGTTGGTGAATGGGTATCCGGCTCCGACTCCGACCATCACTCCGAGAGAAGCTATCACTCCGACTCCGAATATACTCAAGATGAAGGTGTTGTCGGTCTAGCACTTGTGTCAACCAACTCCTACGACATATTTGACTTTCCAAATGAAGGAATTGGAAGATGCTTCATGGCTAGAGGCCCAAAGGTATCAAACCCTGAGTATGTTGATTTCAATAGTGATTAAGATGACTTGTTAGGTGATGATGATTTACTTGTTGACAACTCTAGTGATGAATACTATGATGAAACGTCAATTAATCATGCTAATCAAGATAAAAACGAATGACAATGATAAGCAGAAGATTGAGCGCCTAACTAAAGAACTAAACACTCTTAAGTTAGCTCATGAAACTACCTTGGAAGATCATCGAGAACTTTTAAAGACTCATGAGAAGTTACGCTTTGAAAAGCTCAACCTTGAGCAAGAACATGAGTTTTTAAAGTCAATCAGTGATGATCTTCACAAGAAAAGTTCTTCTTACATTGCCAAGTGTTTACTCTTATCTACTTACATGCCACAAGTAAAATCTAGCAATAAGAGTAAAAAGATTCTTCTTCTAGTAGTAACAATAATCATGCTAAATCCAATGTTGTTGCTTCTAATAGTTCCCTTGATTCCACTAATGATTCTCTTAGCCAAGTTACACTTGAGCAAGAAAATAGCTTGTTGAAGGGAATTATAGAGAAAGGTGTCTACAAGAGCCTTGCCGGAAGTAAGAAATTTGAGGAAATTGTACTCAAGCAAGGAAGGCACCGAAGAATCAAGGTGTTGGTTTTGAACGGAAGTTCAATGCCAATGGAGTTTAGTGGGAAGAAGATCAATACCCCAAGACAAAGTTTGTTCCCCAACAAGAGAAGTATGATCCTACTTCTTTTCAAGGAACACAAGCTCAAGATGATCTTCCACCACAATACCACAAGCAAAAAGGCAAGGACAAGCTTCAAGAGGAGATTGATGCATTTGAAGAAGCTCCCAAGGCCTTGGTCAAGTGGGTTCCCAAGACTACATCAAGTTCTACTTCATCAAGTTCAACTACAACCCCAAGGATTCCCATCAAGATGGTGTGGATCCCAAAGAAGAAGGACTAGAGAGTTCTTGAGGGTGACTCCGCCAATATACTTCACTCATATCATTTCGGCAAGGACAAGTGCAATCTACTTCCACATCTTGCACTAGTTCAAGGAGTCACAAACCCTCTTGTTGGTAAGACAAGGGACAAGGTAACCTAATGCTTTCATGGACATCATCTTGTGTGTGCATCACTCTATGTCTATGGATATCCTTGTTTGTTCCTTGTGGGACTAACCCGTGTAGGTATTGAAAGTGCAACTCACTCCAATGGATTGCTCCAAATGATCTACAGCAACAATGAGCGTCCACATCCTCAACACCTACATGAAGTCATCATCGACAAAACCCAAGGTTAGTTCATCCCTCTTAGGGGGATCTCACATCTAGGGCAAGCTTTACTCTAAAGAATTGAGCTAAAGCAACTCTAATGGTGTGAACATAACAAAGCTTTATGTAAAAGTGGTAACCCCACTTGTGCTTAAACAATGAGTATGACCTATGATCAAATGTTCTCATTTGACTCCTAAGTCAATATACTCATATATAGATGACCTAGTCATCGCCAATTGGTTGATAGATGCTAGAATTGTTTTTGCATGCTTTGTCACATATTTCATTTGCCATTTTATTGTGTGAGCATGTCGTTTGCATATTTTACTCATTCAAGGACATCCACTTGTTGTTTTGTTTGTTTGGTTTCTCTTTATCTTTTGCCAAGTGGATGAACAAGAATGCCTAAGAACCTTCTCTAGCTATCTATGTTTTTCTCATCTCAAACTCCATTCATGCTACATCACAAAGTTTGATCAAGTTAGATTCAAACCACTCTGTGTGAGGAGCACTCGGAGTCCCCGATTCGTCATAGACTTAAACTTCCAAAACCTCTTTGTGCATTTCGGTCTGACCGAGACATCCATTTCGGTCAAACCGAAGTTGATTTTGGTTTTCATCTCGGTGTAACTGGTTTGGACACTTCAGTCACACCGAGTTGCAGCAACCGCTTGCGATTCTGCAATCTTGGTGCCACCGAGTTGTTCCACTCGGTCACACCGACAGGGTCGGGTTATAAATACCCACGGGTGAGATTTTGAAAATTACTTCAAATCCCCTCAGCCCGCGCGTGTCCTGCTCTGCCTCCTCGGGTCTCCAGATCGTCTCCTCACCGACAGTGACCTCCCGCCGTTGGATTCTACCGCTGTCCAAGGATTCTGCTCCGCCGTCACCGCTGTAGCAAACACCCGCCATTCTAGGGTACGTGTTCGACCCCTTGTGCTGTCTTTTTAAACTCCGATTCCTAGCACAAGGACAATGCCATGATTCTTGCCACGAATGAGATTAATCTATCCAGCTAAATTTTCCTTAGGCCTAGTTTGATTCGAAAATTTTAGGGTTAGCTCTCCGCAGAACTCATCTCAAATCGACCAAAATGTAGAAATTGGTCTCACCGATTTGGATTAGGCCATTGCACATGCGCTTTTCAATCTGACCGAAAATTGCAAATCGCTGTGACCGAGTTCAAGATTCTGTGAAACCCTAGCAATCTCGGTGCCTCCGAGATGTGACTCAGTCTGACCGAGTTCACTAGTTTAGGTCCCAAGTTTTGCTTTGGTATCACCGAGTTTGTCAATTCAGTAGCTCCGAGATCATTTCTATGCAGAACTAAAATTAAGTTTTTGACTCAATTTGTTTTGCAAAACATCTATACTTTGTGGTGCTCACCTACTCTACCTCATGTACAACCTATTCATAGGGTCTGCTAATAGTTTGCCTGCAAGATGTCTGACCAGAGTGACAACCAGAACAGATCTGAACAACAAGAGCAGTTGAGTGAGGGCACTAGTCTGTCCAGCAGCTATGATGAGGGCAGTAGGAGCACACCTAGTAACTTGCCCAAGGCAGCTACTAGAGCAAGAATGAAGAGAACTTCAGATTCAGGAGATGAAGATTATGTTGCAGGTGAGGATGAGGCCACTTCAAATAAGAAAGTGATGAAGAAAGAATATGGTACTGCTGCTTCAACCAAGCCAGGGTTGAACAAGAAGGCACCAGCAAGGAGAGTGCCTACATCCAAGCCAAGAAAAGTTTCCATGGGAGAAACCATGAAATTCACAATTGCATCAGCTGAAGGTGAAGCAGCTGGTGATGGCAAGAAGAAGAGGGCAAGAACCACTACTGCAAAAGTTCTTGGAAGGTCAACTATGGGAGAGATTCTTCAGAGGAAGAGGAAGAGGATGCTACTCCAGCACCTAAGGCACAAAAGCTAATGGGAGATGCACTTAAGTCAGGGGCTGCTGCTAAGCCCAAACCTGCTCCCTAAGCTGTTGCTCCAGCCACCAAGAGTGCACCCAAGAGGAGTACAAGAAACATTCCTGCTGAGGAGAAGAACAAGGCCCAGTGCCTGAAGTTGAAGAAGAAGAAGAAGCTGAAGCCCAAGTGCTAAGGAAGCTCAAACCAAAGATTCCAGACCACGGTGATACACATCCTGTGGCAGAGGACATAAGCATCAGGAAGGATGCAAGTCTGAGACTTTGGAAGAAAAATGACCCATATGCTATAAGAAGGAGAACTGTTGTGGATTACAGGTTCCACACTAAGGAACATCAAGATTTCTATGAGACTATTCTGCTTGAAAAGAAGCCAATAGTATGTGACATGAGATGGGTTGACTGGACATACATTAGAGAAAATGAAGATCACTTCCCAGGTGTCTATGATAGCTTCAAGGCTTGTGAAGTGGACAAGTTTGTTGGCCAGAAGATCACTAAGTGGAATGATGAGCCGATCATGCAATTTTACTGCACTACTCACTTCTATCCTGATGGCAGAATTGTATGGATGTCAGAAGGTACTAGGTACCAATCCACTGTTGATGAATGGGCCAGATTGATAAATGCCCCAGAAGCTCATGAGGATGACTTGGATGTGTATGCCAAGAATAAGAAAGACCATAACTCAATGGCAAGTATGTACAAGGAAATTCCTGATGCAGACCTGGAAACTCACAAGCTTGGCTCAGTGAAGCACTTATTGTCAGGCCTGCCTACAATCAGTAACATCCCGAGGCACATTCGTCTGCCCAAGTCTGGAGATCACAGAATGATAAGAGGACATTCCATCAACTTTCTACACATATTTGATGTTCCTCAGAAGTTCAAAGTGATGAGTCTGATTGTGGAAACAATCAAGAGGACAACTGCAGATCAGAAGAGGTCTTGTGAGTATTCTCCACAAATTCAGGTGCTCATCAACTCCAAGATGGGCACAGGCACTTATTTGTTGGACAAGGAGCATTTACCTCTGAAGCCAGATTTTGAGGATAACACTGTTGTTATGGATGAGGAAGATCCTTCCTCAGTGCAAGCACATGAGAAAAGAGAGAGAAGGCAAGGGCAGAGAAAGCTGCAAAGATGCCAAGTGCTGAAGAGGCATCTCAGGTGTTCTTAAAGAGTAAACAAGATCAAATTGGATATCTGATCCAATCCACCTTGAGGATTGAGAAGGGCTTGGCCACCCTGACTCAAAATCAGGAGAGTTTGGAGAGGATCATTGAACAGAAATTCTATGATCTTGATGTCAAAGTAACCGAGATTCAGTCAGTAGTTGAGCAACTCCAGGAGGAAGTAGAGGAGAAGAAAGGCATGTCTACTACAGATGCTTTCACAAGAGTGCCAAGAGGTCAGAGGTCTTCTGCAGTGCCTGTTCCTGATACTAGAGCCACTACATCTGCACCAGCAGCCACAGCTTCAGTGCCACCTCCAGCAGCCACTCCACCAGCTCCAGCTACTTCAACAGAAGCCTTCATTCTTGGAGTCATCTCTAGACCAACTCATGAAGACCAAGCCTGAGAGACGCATAGCACTATGCATATTTTTAACTTTTTGGTAACTTGCTGCCAAAGGGGGAGAAATATGTATAGCTCATAGTCTTCGAGAGAGAGAGAGAGTGTTGTTTTTGTCTCTCTTTGCACTTTATTTGGTTGATACTTTATTGTGTGTTTGCTTGATACATTATGTCTTTTGTCAGATACTTGGATGATCATGTGTTTGATCATATGCTACCTTAATGTGTGCTTGAATGATATTATCCCTTATATCCATTTATGATCATTCACTTTGCTTGGTGATGAGTGCATGTTTTCAATTGTTATCATTTTTTAGCATTCCACCAAGATGTATGTGACATGGAAGAGTGACCCATGATCCTACCACATTGTGCATTTGCAGTCCAAAGCAAATTTTAAATAATGCACAAATTTAGGGGGAGCTCTTGCTTATCACATACTTCTCAAAGTGACGATATATTTCAATCTTATTATCATTTGTCAAAGCTTTGATCTATATGTTGTCATCAATTACCAAAAAGGGGGAGATTGAAAGTGCAACTATCCATAGGTGGTTTTGGTAATGATTAACAACATATAGCTCATTGAACTAATGCCATTTCAAGATAAATATTTCAGGGAAGTTCAATGATTGGCATGCCATGGATTAGGATTGTGGACCCCTCAAAATGCTAAGGACAAAATATTGGCTCAAGCTCTAAAGTCCAAGACTCTACATTTTCTATTTTTAGTGATCCAAGATCACATTGAGTCTATAGGAAAGCCAATACTATTAAAAGGGGATGAGGTGTTGCTTAATGGCTTGCTTGCTCAAAATGCTTAGTGATATGCTCCAAAGCCCTCAACCACTTTCTCATATCCACATATGTCCCAAACCAAAAGTCAAACTTGGCCCCACCGATTTGATCCATCCAGCGCCACCGAGTTCATTTGACATAGCCACTGCTAGAAACACTAGTCACTTCGGTCTCACTGATAGGGATCTCGGTCTCACCGAGATGGGGTTGCAAACTCTCTGTTTCCCTTTGTAACGTTTCGGTCTAACCGAGATGAGCCATCGGTCCCACCAAGTCTGCAATGCAAACTCTATGTTTCCTTTTCATAATGCTTCGGCCCCACCGAGACGAGCGAATCGGTCCCACCGAGTTTGTCTGACCAACTCTCTGGTTAGCTTATTACCAAAGTCGGTCCCACCGAGTTTGTGTAATCAGTCAAACCGAGATTACGTTATGCCCTAACGCTAATGATATCGGTCCCACCGAGTTGATATGTTGGTCCCACCGAAATTGCCTAACGGTCACATTATGTACTGAATTGGTCCGACCGAGTTTTCTGATTTGGTCCCACCGAGTTTTGTATATTGTGTGTAACGGTTAGATTTTGTGTGGAGGCTATATATACCCCTCCACCCTCTCCTCATTCGTGAGGGAAGCCATCAGAACGTGCCTACACTTCCACTACTCATTTTCTGAGAGAGAGCCACCTACTCATGTGTTGAGACCAAGATATTCCAATCCAACCATATGAATCTTGATCTCTAGACTTCCCCAAGTTGCTTTCCACTCAAATCATCTTTCCACCAAATCCAATCCTATGAGAGTGAGTTGACTGTTGGGGAGACTATCATTTGAAGCACAAGAGCAAGGAGTTCATCATCAACACACCATCTATTACCTTTTGGAGAGTGGTGTCTCCTGGATTGGCTAGGTGTCACTTGGGAGCCTCCGACAAGATTATGGAGTTGAACCGAGAAGTTTGTAAGGGCAAGGAGATCGCCTACTTTGTGCAGATGTACCCTAGTGAGGCAAGCCCTTCGTGGGCGATGGCCATGGTGGGATAGACAAGGTTGCTTCTTCGTGGACCCTTTGTGGGTGGAGCCCTCCGTGGACTCGCGCAACCATTACCCTTCGTGGGTTGAAGTCTCCATCAATGTGGATGTATGATAGCACCACCTATCGGAACCACGCCAAAAACATCCATGTCTCCAATTACGTTTGCACACTCCAATCCCATCCCTTTACATTCTTACAAGTTGCATGCTTTATTTTCCACTCCTTATATACTCTTTGCATGCTTGCATGAATTGTGTTAAGATTGCTTGACTTGTGCTAAGTTGATAAAATCTGCCAAGAACTAAAATTGGGAAAAGGTTAAGTTTTTATTTGGTCAAGTAGTCTAATCACCCCCCCTCTAGACATACTTTCGATCCTACAAGTATCGACGACCACACCGCTGATTGGCGCATTCAAATTGCTTGGGTGAGAGGGAACCACGTTGCCTAGCAGGCCAGTGGGTTCCCAGGCATCCCATGTCTCGTCACGGGCCCCATGCATCGGTGGCCGCGCAGTCTTGGTGGAGTTAAGCGGGTGGTCAAGCATTTCGGAAGCAGAAGGCTGGGAAGAAACCAAACACTGCCAGACCGGGGCCCAGGTCACGTCAGCGACAGCAGTAGGGTGGGCCCCTAGGATGCCACGCCAATCGTATGCTGAGGGTGGCGCGCCAGCACATCGGCGCTAGTGTTGCCGTCGACCGCCCACAGCGGCCTGGCGGGGCGCGCCCGATCTGGCGCCTGACGGTGGGAATTGATGGCATTGCGGTCAGGGGCGGGCTGATACGTCTCCAACGTATCTATAATTTTTGATTGTTCCATGGTGTTATATTATCATTCTTGGATGTTTTACAATCATTTTATAGTCATTTTATATCATGTTTTGGTACTAACCTATTGACATAGTGCCAAGTGCCAGTTGCTGTTTTCTGCATGTTTTTTACATCGCAGGAACGGAGTCCAAACACAGCGAAACTTTTTGTGGATTTTTTTGGACTAGAAGACATCCAGTGGGCCAGAGAAGCACCTAGGGGTGCTCCCATGGGAGCACAACCCACCAGGGCGTGCTTCGGGGCCCAAGAGCGCCCAGGTGGGTTGTGCCCACCTCGGGTGCCCCCCGAACCGCCTCTTTACTCTATAAATACCCCAATATTCTAGAAACCCTAGGGGAGTCGACGAAAATCAATTCCAGCCGCCGCAAGTTCCATAACCACCAGATCCAATCTAGACACCATCACGGAGGGGTTCATCATGCCCATTGGTGCCTCTTCGATGATGCGTGAGTAGTTCTTTGTAGACCTACGGGTCCGTAGTTAGTAGCTAGATGACTTCCTCTCTCTCCCTTTTGATTCTCAATACAATGATCTCTTGGAGATCCATATGATGTAACTCTTTTTGCGATGTGTTTGTTGGAATCCGATGAACTTTGAGTTTATGATCAGATCTACCTTTTTATCCATGAAAGTTATTTGAGTCTTCTTTGAATCTCTTATATGCATGATTGCTTATAGCCTCGTATTTCTTCTCCGATAGTTGGGTTTTGTTTGGCCAACTTGATCTATTTATCTTGCAATGGGAAGAGGTGCTTTGTGATGGGTTCGATCTTACGGTGCTTGATCCCAGTGACAGAAGGAGAACCGACACGTATGTATCGTTGCCATTAAGGATAAAAAGATGGGGTATATTTCTACATAAATATATCTTGTCTACATCATGTCATCGTTCTTATTGCATTACTCCATTTTTCCATGAACTTAATACACTAGATGCATGCTGGATAGCAGTCGATGTGTGGAGTAATAGTAGTAGATGCAGGCAGGAGTTGGTCTACTAATCTTGGACGTGATGCCTATATGATGATTATTGCCTGGATATCGTCATGATTATTTGAAGTTCTTCAATTGCCCAACAGTAATTTGTTCACCCACCATTTGCTATTTTTCTAGAGAGTAGCCACTAGTGAAACCTACAGCCGATCTATTTTCATTTGCTTTTATTTTAGATCTACTAAACCAAAAATACAAAAATACCTTGCTGCAATTTATTTTATTTGGTGTTTGATCTATCAATATTTACAACTCTCTCATGTCCATTTGCCAATTTCTGGCGCCGTTGCCCGAAATGGATTGACAACCCCTATAATACGTCGGGTTGGGAGTATTTGTTATTTGTGTGCAGGTGTCGTTCACGTAGTGTTGCGTGGTTCTCCTACTGGTTCGATAACCTTGGCCTCATCCCTGAGGGAAATACCTACCGTCGTTGTGCTGCATCATCCCTTCCTCTTTGGGAAAATACCAACGTAGTTCAAGCAGGCATCAAAATGAATTTCTGGCGCCGTTGCTGGGGAGACATCATCAACATCTACCAGATTCCTAATCACAAATCTCATCTCCTTGCAATTTACATTATTTGCCATTTGCCTCTTGTTTTCCTCTCCCCCACTTCACAAAAATTTGTCGTTTTATTCACCCTCTTTTTTGTTCGCCGTTTTTCTTCGTCAGATCTGTTTTTTAGTGCAATATTATTGCGTAGACTCAAGAGAACACCAAGTTGTGTGATTTCTCAAATACCAACAACAATGATTTTCTTAGCACTTTGATTGCTCCTCCAGCCACTAGTGCGGAAACTTGTGATATTAATATTGCCTTGCCGAATCTCATTATGAAAGATCAATTTTTCGATACTCCTAATGAGGATGTCGCGTCCCATCTTAACACATTCGTGGAATTATGCGATATGCAAAAGAAAATATATGTGGACAATGATGTTGTGAAGTTGAAATTATTTCCATTTTCTTTGCGAGATCTTGCAAAAATTTGGTTTTCTTCTTTGTCTCGCAATAGTATCGAATCTTGGAACAAGTGCAAACATGCTTTCATTACTAAATATTTTCCGCCCACCAAAATTATTTCCCTTAGAACCCAAATCATGAATTTCAAGCAACTTGAACATGAGCATGTTGCATAATCTTGGGAAAGAATGAAATTGATTCTAAGGAATTGCCCAACTCATGGGTTAAATCTTTGGACGATCATACAAAAATTTTATGCGGCATTGAATTTTGTTTCTCGTAAACTTTTAGATTCCACCGCAGGTGGTACTTTTATGGAAATTACTTTGGGTAAAGCCACCAAATTGCTTAATAATATCGTGGCAAATTATTCACAATGGCAATACCGAAATAGCTACTACTAGTAAAAAAAGTTAATTCGGTTGAAGAAATTTCTTCTTTGAGTGAAAAAGTTGATGCTCTTATGAAATTGGTTGCTAATAAAAATGCTCCTACTGATTTTAATGATGTGCCTTTGTCTACTTTGATTGAGCAAAATAGTGATACCATAGATGTGAATTTTATCTCTCGAAATAATTTCAATAACAATGCTTATAGAGTTAATTTTAATCCTAGGCCTTTTCCTAGTAATTCCTCTAATAATTACGGTAATTCCTTTGGTAATCAATCTTATAATAATAATAGGAACACCTCTAATCTGGAGAATAATATTAAAGAATTTATCAACACTCAAAAGGTTTTCAATGCTACAATGGAAGAAAATTAGAATAAGATTGATGATTTGTTTAGAAGTGTTGATAGAATTTCTCATGATGTGGAAAATCTCAAGATGAAATTTTTTGTTGCTAAGGTAGTGGATTAATTAAAGCTCTTTATGTTTCTATGGATGAAAATAAGAAAAGAACCGCTATGCTTAGAGCTAGAAGAGAATTTTTAGAAAAAGCATTTTCTAGTGATTGCTGTCATAAAAGTGATGAAGATCTTAAAATGATTGTTGTTTCTTCGATTGATTCCTTGTTTAGTAAAATTAAAATTGATGATAAAGGGACTAGAGAAGAGTCAACTTTAGCTAGAAGGCGTCCTGATAATTTAGAGGGTAAAAATCTTGTTGAGAAAATTGATAAAAGTGGGTTTGAAGAGGTCAAGTCTTTAACTAGTGATGTGCCCACTCTTTTGGATTACAAAGACTTTAACTATGATAGTTGCTCTTTGATTGATTGTATTTCTTTGTTGCAATCAATGATGAATTCACCCCATGCTTATGAACAAAATAAAGCTTTTACTAAACATATTGTTGATGCTTTGATGAAAGCTTTGGAAGAAAAGTTGGAATTAGAAGTTTCAACTCCTAGAAAATTGCATGATGAGTGGGAACCTACTATCAAAGTCAAGATTAAAAATTATTAGTGTTTTTCTTTATGTGACTTGGGTGCTAGTGTTTCTACAATTCCGAAATCTTTATGTGATGTGCTTGGTCTTACCGATATTGAAGAATGTTCTTTGAATTTACACTTGGCGGATTCTACTATTAAAAAGCCTATGGGGAGAATTAATTATGTTCTTATTCTTGCAAATAGGAATTATGTGCCCATATATTTTATTGTTCTTGATATTGATTGCAATCCGTCTTGTCCAATTATTCTTGGTAGACCATTTTTACGCACTATTGGTGTCGTGATTGATATGAAAGAAGGCAATATTAAAATTCAAATTCCACTAAGGAAGGGTATGGAACACTTCCCTAGAACAAGGATTAGGCCACCATATGAATCAATCATTAGGGCATCTTATGGATCTGGAAACAAAGATGACAAAGCTTAGATCCTTGCTTTATGCCTAGCTAGGAGCGTAAAACAATACCGCTTGTTGGGAGGCAACCCAATGAATAAAATTTATTTTTGCCTTTTTTGCTTTCTGTTCTTGAGTGTTTGCACAATTATGCTACGGGTATGATTGTGTTTTAATTAGTGTTTGTGCCAAGCAAAGCCTTTAGGATCTTGTTGGGTGATAGTTGTTCTGATCTTGTTGAAAAAAAAAACTTTTGCACCTAGAAAAATGTTTTCCATAAATCACATAAACGTGCTTTTACTCTGAATTTTTTACACATTGATATACAAATTTCTCAGCTCGTCCTAATTTTTCAGAATTTTGGGAGTTACGGAAGTATTCGAAATTTTCAGATTGCTACAGACTATTCTGTTTTTGACATATTCTATTTTCTTTGCGTTGTGTGCTCGTTTTGATGATTCTATGGTTTTCTTTGAAGAGTTTTTGCCACAAAAAACTTGGAATACAGTAGATATAATGCAAGAATAAAATATGAATTGGTTTGCTACAATACTTATAGTAGTGATTTTCTTTCTTATACTAACGGATCTTACGAAGGTTTTGTTGAGTTCTGTGTGGTTGAAGTTTTCAAGTTTTGGGTGATGTTACAATTGATGAAGGAATAAGGAGTAAGAAGAGCCTAAGCTTGGGGATGCCCATGGCATCCCAAGCTATTATCCAAAGAGAAGCAAGCAACTAAGCTTGGGGATGCCCGAGTGGCATCCTCTCTTTCTTCTAACGACCATCGGTATTTTACTCGGAACTATATTTTTATTCGTCACATACTATGAGTTTTGCTTGGAGCGTCTTGTATGATACGATTCTTTGCTTTTTGATTTTAGTTTTAATTCTTGAATCCTTGCTGGACACACCTATTTGAGAGCGCCAAAATTATGCCATGACTTGTTAAAATTGCTCTCTATGCTTCACTTAAATCTTTATGAGCTATGGAATTGCTCTAGTGCTTCACTTATATATTTTTGAACATGGTGTGCTTTGTTCTTTTTGAAGAAATGCTCTCATGCTTCACTTAGATTTATTTGGGAGTAGTAAATTTTTTAAGAAGTTCTCTCTTGCTTCACATAAATTAATTTGAGAGAAAGAAATATTATGCTCATGATCTTCACTTATATTTGTTTGAGCTTATCAAAAGCAACATATGAAAATTAGTTTGAAAGTGATAGATATCCAAGAAGGATATAATAAAAACTTTCATGAAGATCACTGAACAAAATAAACTTGATTCCTTGTAATAGTTTTGAGATATGATGATGTGATATGTGAGTCATGTTGATGAGTAATTATGCTTTAGTAAGAATATTGGTGTTAAGGTTTGTGATTCCCTATGCAAGCACGAAAGTCAATAGATATGCAATGAAATTACATCCTACTTGTGGTGCATTATTCGGTGTTAATTATGCTTAATGCTCGCTTATGAGATTATTCGTTTCTTGGTTGATCGCTTCTCAGTCTTTTGATAGCCTTCATTTTGCACTAAGTATGATCACTACTTGTGCATCCAAAATCCTTTAAACCAGTTTTGCCACATGAGTCCACTATACCTACCTATATGCGGTATTTTCGTGCAGTTCTAAGCAAATTTGCATGTGCCATCTCTAATTTTCAAAAGAAATTTCTCTTTTATGTGCTCCGCTCATGAAGCAGTAGGGGGTGGCTAATATATTTCCATGCTAGATATGTTATTCTCACAATGAGTGTTTATTCACTTGTCGTTGGACGAGAGTAAGGCAAAGGTATTAGGGATGCCCAGTCCTGAAATGAAAAATTCCTTGGAAAGTGTTGGTATGGAGGGCAACCGTGGATACGGCTAGCCATGGAAAGTGAAAGCATGGTGGAAACAGGAATAAACTTTAATTTCTGTTTGGGAACCGCCTATGATATATCTAGCATGGAAAGTATTGGTAACTTCTCGATCGTTCTCGTTGACAGGAAAAGCATGCCTCCCAAAATTTTTTATCTCTATAATTTTCGCTTTGAGCTCTGGCACCTCTAAAAATCCCTACTTCCCTCTGCGAAGGGCCTTTCTTTTACTTTATGCAATTTTTATTTTAAATTTGAGTCTCCACCTTCTCTTATAAAGCACCAACTAGGGGGCACTATGATCGTACTTGAGCATTTGCTGTAGCTAGTATGCGAGTGTGTTTCATGAATGGATCAATGATTGAGCATGATGGGCTAGGGATAACTTATTTTAGCATTGATATTTTGAAAGACATGGTTGCTAAAGGAAATATGCCATAGAGGCAATAATAAAGTTATTATTTATTTCCTTAATTCATGATAAATGTTTATTATTCATGCTAGAATTGTATGAACCGGAAACTTAGTACATGTGTGAATACATAGACAAACAAATTGTCACTAGTATGCCTCTACTTGACTAGCTCATTGAATCAAAGATGGTTAAGTTTCCTAGCCATAGACATGAGTTGTCATTTGATTAACGGGATCACATCATTATAGAATGATGTGATTGACTTGACCCATTCCGTTAGCTTAGAACGATGATCGTTTAGTTTGTTGCTATTGCTTTCTTCATGACTTATACATGTTCCTATGACTATGAGATTATGCAACTCCCGAATACCGGAGGAACACTTTGTGTGCTACCAAATGTCACAACGTAAAGGGGTGATTATAAAGGTGCTCTACAGGTGTCTCCGAAGGTGTTTGTTGGGTTGGCATAGATCGAGGTTAGGATTTGTCACTCCGTGTTTCGGAGAGGTATCTCTGGGCCCACTCGGTAACACTCATCACTATAAGCCTTGAAAGCACTGTGACTAATGAGTTAGTTGCGGGATGATGCATTACGGAATGAGTAACGAGACTTGCTGGTAACGAGATTGAACTAGGTATTGAGATACCGATGATTGAATCTCAGGCAAGTAACATACCGATGACAGAGGGAACAACGTATGTTGTTATGCGGTTGGACCGATAAAGATCTTTGTAGAATATGTAGGAGCCAATATGGGCATCCAGGTTCTGCTATTGGTTATTGACCAGAGAGGTGTCTCGGTCATGTCTACATAGTTCTCGAACCCGTAGGGTCCGCACGCTTAACATTCGTTGACGATATAGTATTATATGAGTTATGTATGTTGGTGACTGAATGTTGTTTGGAGTCCCGGATGAGATCACGGACATGACGAGGAGCTCCGGAATGGTCCACAGGTAAAGATTCATATATTTGATGATATGGTTAGGCCAGGGGGTCAAGCCCATGAGGCTTTAGGTCGGTGCAAAAGGAGTTTTGCGGAGGCTAGGGGGCCAAACACCAGAGACCCTGGTGTCTGGCCCTGGGCCAAACACCGAGGCCCATGGCGTCTGGGCCAGACGCCAAGGATTGTGGCGTTTGGTCCTGGAGTCCAAGTGGGACTCTTGCCTTTCGGGCAAAACCGACTTTGAGGAGGCTTTTGCTCCAAGTTTCGACCCCAGGGCTCAACATATAAATAGAGGGTCAGGGCTAGCACCAAAGACACATCAAGAAACACCAAGCCGTGTGCCGGCAACCCCGTCCCCTCTAGTTTATCCTCCGTCATAGTTTTCGTAGTGCTTAGGTGAAGCCCTGCGGAGATTGTTCTTCACCAACGTCGTCACCACGCTGTCGTGCTGCCGGAACTCATCTACTACTTCGCCCGTCTTGCTGGATCAAGAAGGCGAGGACGTCATTGAGATGAACGTGTGCTGAACGCGTAGGTGCCGTACATTCGGTACTTGATCAGGGCGGATTGTGAAGGTGTACGACTACATCAACCGTGTTAATAAACGCTTCCACTTAGCTATCTTCAAGGGTACGAAGATACACCCCCCCCCCCCTCTCGTTGTTATGCATCACATAGATAGATCTTGCATGATCGTAGGAATTTTTTTGAAAATTACTGTGTTCCCCAACAGTGGCATCCGAGCCAGGTTTATGCGTAGATGTTATATGCACGAGTAGAACACAAGTGAGTTGTGGGCGATACTAGTCATACTGCTTACCAGCATGTCATACTTTGATTCGGCGGTATTGTTGGATGAAGCAGCCCGGACCGACATTACGTATATGCTTATGCGATACTGGTTCTACTGACGTGCTTCACACACAGGTGGCTGGCGGGTGTCAGTTTCTCCAACTTTAGTTGAATCGAGTGTGGCTACGCCCGGTCCTTGTTGAAGGTTAAAACAACACTAACTTGATGAAATATCATTGTGGTTTTGATGCGTAGGTAAGAACGGTTCTTGCTCAGCCCATAGCAGCCACGTAAAACATGCAACAACAAAGTAGAGGACGTCTAACTTGTTTTTGCAGGGCATGTTGTGATGTGATATGGTCAAGACATGATGCTATATTTTATCATATGAGATGATCATGTTTTGTAACGAAGTTATCGGGAACTGGCAGGAGCCATATGGTTGTCACTTTATTGTATGCAATGCAATCGCCCTGTAATTGCTTTACTTTATCACTAAGCGGTAGCGATAGTCGTAGTAGCAATAGTTGGCGAGACGACAACGATGCTTTGATGGAGATCAAGGTGTCAAGCCAGTGACGATGGTGATCATGACGGTGCTTTGGAGATGGAGATCAAAGGCACAAGATGATGATGGCCATATCATATCACTTATATATTGATTGCATGTGATGTTTATCCTTTATACATCTTATTCTGCTTTGATTGACGGTAGCATTATAAGATGATCTCTCACTAAATTTCAAGGTACAAGTGTTCTCCCTGGGTATGCACCGTTGCCAAAGTTCATCGTGCCGAGATACCACGTGATGATCGGGTGTGATAAGCTCTACGTTCACATAAAACGGGTGCAAGCCAGTTTTGCACACGCAGAAATACTCGGGTTAAACTTGACGAGCCTAGCATATGCAGATATGGCCTCGTTACACTGAGACTGAAAGGTCGAGCGTGAATCATATAGTAGATATGATCAACATAGTGATGTTCACCATTGAAAACTAGTCCATTTCACGTGATGATCGGACATGGTTTAGTTGATTTGGATCACGTGATCACTTAGATGATTAGAGGGATGTCTATCTAAGTGCGAGTTCTTAAGTAATATGATTAATTGGACTTTAATTTATCATGAACTTAGTCCTGCTAGTATTTTGCAAATTATGTTGTAGATCAATAGCTCGCGTTCTTGCTTCCCTATGTTTTTATCTATGTTCCTAGAGAAAACTAAGTTGAAAGATGATAGTAGCAATGATGCGGACTGGGTCCGTGATCTGAGGTTTATCCTCATTGCTGCACAGAAAAATTATGTCCTTGATGCACCGCTAGGTGACAGAACTATTGCAGGAGCAGATGCAAACGTTATGAACGTTTTGGAAAAGCTTGGTATGATGACTACTTGATAGTTTAGTGCACCATGCTTTACGGCTTAGAACCAGGACTTCGAAAACATTTTGAACGCCATGGATCATATGAGATGTTCCAAGAGTTGAAATTGGTATTTCGTACTCATGCCCATGTCGAGAGGTATGAGACCCCTGACGGTACTTTGCCTACAAGATGGAGGAGAATAGCTCAACCAGTGAGCATGTGCTCAGATTGTCTGGGTACTACAATTGCTTGAATCAAGTGGGAGTTAATCTTCCAGATAAGATAGTAATTAACAAAATTCTCTAGTCACTATCACCAAGTTACTAGAACTTCGTGATGAACTATAATATGCAAGGGATGACGAAAGTAATTCTTGAGCTCTTCGCAATGCTGAAATCGAAGAAGGTAGAAATCAAGAAAGAGCATCAAGTGTTGATGGTTAACAAGACCACTAGTTTCAAGAAAAGGGGAAAGGGATAGAATGGGAACTTCAAGAAGAACGGCAAGCAAGTTGCTGCTCAAGTGAAGAAACCCAAAGCTAGACCCAAGCCTGAAACTGAGTGCTTCTACTGCAAAAGAAATAGTCGCTGGAAGTGGAAGTACCCTGAATATTTGGTGGATAAGAAGGATGGCAAAGTGAACAAGGGTATATTTGATATACAAGTTATTGATGTGTACCTTACTAGTGTTTATAGTAACCCCTGGGTATTTGATACTTGTTCGGTTGCTAATATTAGTAACTCAAAACAAGAGTTGCAGAATAAACAGAGACTAGTTGAGGGTGAAGTGACGATGTGTGTTGGAAGTGGTTCCAAGATTGATATGATCATCATCGCACACTCCCTATACTTTCGAGATAAGTGTTGAACCTAAATAAATGTTACTTGGTTTTTGCGTTGAGCATAAATATGATTAGATCATGTTTATCGCGATACGATTATTCATCTAAGACAGAGAATAAATTGTTATTCTGTTTACATGAATAAAACCTTCTATGGTCATACACCCAATGTTGATGGTTTATTGAATCTTGATCGTAGTGATACACATATTCATAATATTGATGCCAAAAGATGCAAAGTTGATAATGATAGTGCAACATATTTGTGGCACTGCCGTTTGGGTCATATCGGTGTAAAGCACATGAAAAACTCCATAAAGATGGATTTTTGGAATCACTTGATTGTGAATCATTTGATGCTTGCGTACCATGCCTTATGGGGAAGATGACTAAAACTCCGTTCTCCGGAACAATGGAACGAGCTAGTGATTCATTGGAAATAATACATACCGATGTATGCGGTCCAATGAGTGTTGATGCTCGTGGCGAGTATCGTTATTTCCTGACCTTCACAGATGATTTGAGCAGATATGGGCATATCTACTTAATGAAACACAAAGTCTGAAACAATTGAAAAGTTCAAAGAATTCAGAGTGAAGTGGAGAGTCATCGTAACAAGAAAATAAAGTTTCTATGATCTGATTGTGGAGGAGAATATTTGAGTTATGAGTTTGGCCTTCATTTAAATAATGTGGAATAGTTTCACAGCTCACGCCACATGGAACACCACATCATAATCGTGTGTCCGAACGTCGTAACCGCACTTTATTGGATATGATGCAATCTATGATGTCTCTTACTGATTTACCACTATCGTTTTGGGGGTTATGCATTAGAGACAGCTACATTCACTTTAAATAGGGCACCATCAAAGTCCATTGAGACGACGCCTTATGAACTGTGGTTTGGCAAGAAACCAAAGTTGTCATTTCTTAAAGTTTGGGGCTGCGATGCTTATGTGAAAAAGCTTCAACCTGATACGCTCGAACCCAAATCAGAGAAGTGCGTCTTCATAGGATACCCAAAATAAAATGTTGGGTACACCTTCTATCATAGATCCAAAGGCAAGATCTTTGTTGCTAAGAATGGATTCTTTCTAGAGAAGAAGTTTCTCTCGAAAGAAGTGAGTGGGAGGAAAGTAGAACTTGATGAGGTAACTGTACCTGCTCCCTTATTGGAAAGTAGTTCATCACATAAACCGGTTCCTGTGACACCTACACCAATTAGTGAGGAAGCTAATGATATTGATCAAGAAACTTCAGATCAAGTTACTACCAAACCTCGTAGGTCAACCAGAGTAAGATCCGCACCAGAGTGGTATGGTAATCCTATTCTGGAGGTCATGTTACTTGACCATGGTGAACCTATGAACTATGAGGAAGCAATGATGAGCCCAGATTCCGCGAAATGGCTTGAGGCCATGAAATCTGAGATTGGATCCATGTCTGAGAACAAAGTGTGGACTTTGGTGGACTTGCCCGATGATCGGCGAGCCATATTAAATAAATGGATCTTCAAGAGGAAAACAGACACTGATAATAGTGTTACTATCTACAAAGCTCGATTTGTCGCAAAAGGTTTTCGGCAAGTTCAAGGTTTTGACTACAATGAGATTTTTTTCAAATGTAGCGATGCTTAAATCCGTCTGAATCATGTTAGCAGTTGCCATATTTTATGAAATCTGGCAAATGGATGTCAAAAATACATTACTTAAATGGATGTCTCTTAAAGAAGAGTTGTATATGATGCAACCAGAAGGTTTTGTCGATCCTAAAGGTACTAACAAGGTGTGCAAACTCCAGCGATCCATCTATGGACTGGTGCAAGCATCTCAGAGTTGGAATATACGCTTTGATGAGTTGATCAAAGCATATGGTTTTATACGGACTTGCGGTGAAACCTGTATTTACAAGAAAGTGAGTGGGAGCACTACAGCCTTTCTGATAAGTATATGTGAGTGACATATTGTTGATCAGAAATAATGTAGAATTTTCTGGAAAGCATAAAGGAGTGTTTGAAAGGAGTTTTTCAAAGAAAAACCTCGGTGAAGCTGCTTACACATTGAGCATCAAGATTTCTAGAGATAGATCAAGATGCTTGATAAGATTTTTCAATGAGTACATACCTTGATAAAGATTCTGAAGTAGTTCGAAATGGAACAGTCAAAGGAGTCCTTGCCTATGTTGCAAGGTGTGAAGTTGAGTAAGACTCAAAACCCGACCATGGCAGAAAATAGAAAGAGAATGAAAAGTCATTCCCTATGCCACAGTCATAGGTTCTATAAAGTATGATATGTTGTGTACCTAACCTATTGTTTCACCTCACCAGGAGTTTGGCAAGAGGGTACAATAGTGATCTAGGAGTAGATCACTGGACAACGGTCAAAATTATCCTTAGTGGAATAAGGAAATATTTCTCGGTTATGGAGGTGATAAAGAGTTCGTCGTAAAGAGTTACGTCAATGCAAGCTTTTACACTGATCCAGATGACTCTAAGTCTCAGTCTGGATACATATTGAAAGTGGGAGCAATTAGCTAGAGTAGCTCCATGCAGAGCATTGTAGACATATAATATTTGCAAAATGCATACAGCTCTGAATGTGACAGACCCGTTGACTAAACTTCTCTCACAAGCAAAACATCATCACACCTTAGTACTCTTTGGGTGTTAATCACATAGCGATGTGAACTGGATTATTGACTCTAGTAAACCCTTTGGGTGTTGGTCACATGCAATGTGAACTATGAGTGTTAATCACATATAGATGTGAATATCGGTGTTAAATCACATGGTGATGTGAACTAGATTATTGACTCTAGTGCAAGTGGGAGACTGAAGGAAATATGCCCTAGAGGCAATAATAAAGTTATTATTTATTTCCTTAATTCATGATAAATGTTTATTATTCATGCTAGAATTATATTAACCGGAAACTTAGTACATGTGTAAATACATAGACAAACAAGGTGTCACTAGTATGCATCTACTTGACTAGCTCGTTGAATCAAAGATGGTTAAGTTTCCTAGCCATAGACATGAGTTGTCATTTGATTAACAGGATCACATCATTAGAGAATGATGTGATTGACTTGACCCATTCCGTTAGCTTAGAACGATGATCGTTTAGTTTGTTGCTATTGCTTTCTTCATGACTTATACATGTTCCTATGACTATGAGATTATGCAACTCCCGAATACCGGAGGAACACTTTGTGTGCTACCAAACGTCACAACGTAAAAGGGTGATTATAAAGGTGCTCTACAGGTGTCTCCGAAGGTGTTTGTAGGGTTGGCATAGATCGAGATTAGGATTTGTCACTCCGTGTTTCGGGGAGGTATCTCTGGGCCAACTCGGTAATACTCGTCACTATAAGCCTTGCAAGCATTGTGACTAATGAGTTAGTTGCGGGATGATGCATTATGCAACGAGTAAAGAGACTTGCCAGTAACGAGATTGAACTAGGTATTGAGATACCGATGATCGAATCTCGGGCAAGTAACATACCGATGACAAAGGGAACAACGTACGTTGTTATGCGATTCGACCGATAAAGATCTCCGTAGAATATGTAGGAGCCAATATGGGCATCCAGGTTCCGCTATTGGTTATTGACCAGAGAGGTGTCTCGGTCATGTATACATAGTTCTCGAACCCGTAGGGTCCGCACGCTTAAAGTTCGTTGATGATATAGTATTATATGAGTTATGTATGTTGGTGACCGAATGTTGTTCGGAGTCCCAGATGGGATCACGGACATGAGGAGCTCCAGGATGGTCCGGAGGTAAAGATTCATATATTGGATGATATGGTTAGGCCAAGGGGTCAAGCCCATGAGTTTAGGTCGGTGCAAAAGGAGTTTTGCGGAGGCCAGGGGGCCAAACGCTGGAGACCTTGGCGTCTGGCCCTGGGCCAGACGACAAGGATTGTGGCATTTGGTCCTGGAGTCCGAGTGGGACTCTTGCCTTTTGGGCAAAACCGACTTTGAGGAGGCTTTTGCTCCAAGTTTCAACCCCAGGGCTCAACATATAAATAGAGGGGCAGGGCTAGCACCAAAGACACATCAAGAAACACCAAGCCGTGTGCCGGCAACCCCGTCCCCTCTAGTTTATCCTCCGTCATAGTTTCCGTAGTGCTTAGGCGAAGCCCTGCGGAGATTGTTCTTCACCAACACCGTCACCACGCCGTCGTGCTGCCGGAACTCATCTACTATTGCTTTGAGCCATATAAAAAGTCCAAATATCCATGCAATAAAGAAAATACTATGTGATGAACATGTTAGGAAACGTTCCACATCAAAAATTCTCTTTTTATCATTTACCAACTCGAGGACGAGCAGGAATTAAGCTTGGGGATGCTGATACGTCTCCAACGTATCTATAATTTTTTTTATTGTTCCATGATGTTATATTATCATTCTTGGATGTTTTACAATCATTTTATAGTCATTTTATATCATTTTTTGGTACCAACCTATTGACATAGTGCCAAGTGTCAGTTGCTGTTTTCTGCATGTTTTTTACATCGCAGGAAATCAATACCAAATAGAGTCCAAATGCGGCAAAACTTTTTGTGGATTTTTTGGGACCATAAGACATCCAGTGGGCCGGAAAAGCACCTAAGGGGTGCTCCGAGGGGAGCATAACCCACCAGGGCGTGCCTGGGGGCCCAGGTGCGCCCAGGTGGGTTGTGCCCACCTCGGGTGCCCCACGAACCGCCTCTTTACTCTATAAATACCCCAATATTCCAGAAACCCTAGGGGAGTCGACAAAAATCAATTCCAGCCGCCGCAAGTTCCATAACCACCAGATACAATCTAGACACCATCACGGAGGGGTTCATCATGCCCATTGGTGCCTCTTCGATGATGTGTGAGTAGTCTTTGTAGACCTATGGGTCCGTAGTTAGTAGCTAGATGACTTCCTCTCTCTCTTTTGATTCTCAATACAATGGTCTCTTGGAGATCCATATGATGTATCTCTTTTTGCGGTGTGTTTGTTGGGATCCGATGAACTTTGAGTTTATGATCAGATCTATCTTTTTATCCATGAAAGTTATTTGAGTCTTATTTGAATCTCTTATATGCATGATTGCTTATAGCCTCGTATTTCTTCTCTGATATTTGGTTTTTGTTTGGCCAACTTGATCTATTTATCTTGCAATGGGAAGAGGTGCTTTGTGATGGGTTCGATCTTACGGTGCTTGATTCCAGTGATAGAAGGGGAACCGACACGTATGTATCGTAGCCATTAAGGATAACAAGATGGGGTCTATTTCTACATAAATAGATCTTTTCTACATCATGTCATCATTCTTATTGCATTACTCTGTTTTTCCATGAACTTAATACACTAGATGCATGCTGGATAGTGGTCGGTGTGTGGAGTAATAGTAGTAGATGAAGGCGGAGTCGGTCTACTAATCTTGGGCGTGATGCCTATATAATGATCATTCTCGGGATATCATCATGATTATTTGAAGTTCTATCAATTGCCCGACAGTAATTTGTTCACCCACCGTTTGCTATTTTTCTCGAGAGAAGCCACTAGTGAAACCTACGGTCCCCGGGTCTCTTCTTTATTATATTTGCCTTTGAGATCTATTTTCCTTTGATTTTATTTTTTAGATCTATTAAACCAAAAATACAAAAATACCTTGTTGCACTTTATTTTATTTGGCATTCGATCTATCAATATTTACAACTCTCTCACGTTCGTTCGCCAATTTTTGGCGCCGTTGCCGAAAGGGATTGACAACCCCTTTAATACGTCGGGTTGCGAGTATTTGTTATTTTTGTGCAGGTGCCATTCACATAGTGTTGCGTGGTTCTCCTACTGATTCGATAACCTTGGTCTCATCACTGAAGGAAATACCTACCGTCGTTGTGCTGCATCATCCTTTCCTCTTTGGGAAAATACTGACGTAGTTCAAGTAGGCATCACGGGCAGAGGTGGCGAGGCGGGGTTGGGGTCGTCTTTGCCAACCGTTGGGGGAGGGAGAGGCGGTGGCGAAGGCCGCCGGAGATCGACACACTCCGCGACGTGGATATGCACCGGGAAACACACAAGCCCCTGGGCGAGGTGCTTGGCACGGTCAGGGTTGGCATCAGGCCCGACGGAGTTGGGCTCCGAAAGCAGGAGCTTGAAGGCACGGAATGGTGTCTAGGATGGCGGTCCAAGCTGAGAGCTTGAAGACAGACCCGTCGAAAGCGTCCTGCATGGCATGCTCTAGGTGCTCAACCTCACAAAAGGGGGCGAGCAAGAATTCCACCATGGAGCGGTGCCAAGCATGGTCGGGAATGCCATGAGCTCCAGAGAGACACGAAACAGTGCATCGACTGGTTCCGAGCCCTAAAGCCTCCTCCATGGGTGCAAGATCAACCGGAACTGCGGTGTAAGAGCATGACTAGCGGTGCAAAATGGGCTCGCAGGACGAGGGACCGGAAGCAGGCGAGGAAGCTCTCCTATGCTCGACGGTGGACAGAGAAGTCCTGGCCGGAGATACCGAAGCATGGCCGCCACCTCATCACAGGAGATGCTAGTATGGCTGCCAGCTACCATGGCGACTAGAGCATGCTCCAGGGCCTGCTCCGTCGCGATGATCTCAGCAGAGCGCGGCAGGTAGCAGATGCGCCCGTAGGGCGGCGCGCAGGATGGCCTGAGTACGCCACACTGGCCTTGGAGGAAGCAGGGGAAGGGATCCCTTGGCCCGGAGGACACAGGCACCAAGGGTAGGGAGCCACAGGCGGCAGAGGGGGAAGACCCGGAAGACACGGGCCGCACGGTGGAGGCCGAGGCTGGGGAGGCCATGCGCTGCCGCATAGGAGAGGGGGAGCCGCCGGAGGTGGATGAGGTCGACGAACGAGGCATGGTGCACTCCCTCGCCTTGTGGCCGAAGAAGTGACAACGCGCACAACGAATATCCTTCCGGCATTCAGAGCGTGGTGATACGTCTCCAACGTATCTATAATTTCTAATTGTTCCATGCTATTATATTATCAGTTTTGGATGTTTAATAGGCATTTATATGCTATTTTATATTATTTTTGGGACTAACCTATTAACCGAGGGCCCAGTGCCAGTTTATGTTTTTTTGCCCATTTTAGAGTTTCGCGGAAAAGGAATACCAAACGGAGTCCAAACGGAATGAAACCTTCATGATGATCTTTCTCGGACCAAAAGCAAACCAGAAGACTTGGAGATGAAGTCGAAAACGCAACGAGGAAGACACGAGGCAGGAGGGCGCGCCCAGGGGGTAGGCGTGCCCCCACCCTCGTGGCTCCCCTGACCTAGTTCCTTCGCCTATATATACTCTTATACCCTAAAAACTTCGGTGAGAGCCACGAAACCACTTTTCCACCACTGCGACCTTCTGTACCCGTGAGATCCCGTCTTGGGGCATTTTCCGGTGTCCCGCCGGAGGGGGATTCGATCATGGAGAGATTCTACATCAACACCATTACCTCTCCGATGAAGCATGAGTAGTTTACCACAGACCTTCGGGTCCATAGTTATTAGCTAGATGGCTTCTTATCTCTCTTTGGTTCTCAATACCATGTTCTCCTCGATGTTCTTGGAGATCTATCCGATGTAGTACTCTTTTGTGGTGTGTTTGCCGAGATCGGTTGAATTGTGGATTTATGATCAAGTTTATCTATGAATATTATTTGGTTCTTCTTTGAATTCTTATATGCATGATTTTATATCTTTGCAAGTCTCTTCGAATTATGGGTTTAGTTTAGCCTACTAGATTGATCTTTCTTGCAATCGGAGAAGTGCTTAGCTTTGGGTTCAATCTTGCGGTGTCCTTTCCCAGTGACAGTATGGGCAGCAAGGCACATATTGTATTGTTGCCATCGAGGATAACAAGATGGGGTTTTCATCATATTGCTTGAGTTAATTCCTCTACATCATGTCATCTTGCTTAATGCGTTACTCCATTCTTTATGAACTTAATACTCTAGATGCATGCTGGATAGCGGTCGATGTGTGGAGTAATAGTAGTAGATGCAGGCAGGAGTCGGCCTACTTGACACGGACGTGATGCCTATGTTCATGATCATTGTCTTAGATATCGTCATAACTATGCGCTTTTCTATCAATTGCTCGGCAATAATTTGTTTTTTTTTTGAAAGGAAAGCGGTGGGGGAAGCCCCCCACAGCGAGTTTTTTTTAGATAATAAGAACCCAAATTCGCACCCGCGAGGACTTGAACCTGGGTGGCTGGGTTGTACATCCACTCCACTAGCCAAGTGAGCTAGGCTCACTTCCTCTCGGCAATAATTTGTTCACCGACCATAATACTTGCTATCTCGAGAGAAGCCACTAGTGAAACCTATGGCCCCAGGTCTCTTTTCCATATTACTGAATCTCGTTTACATCTTGCTAGTTTCCGATCTACTATTTTGCAATCTTTACTTTCCAATCTATAAACCAAAAATACCAAAAATATTTACTTTACCATTTATCTATCTCTATCAGATCTCACTTTTGCAAGTGACCGTGAAGGGATTGACAACCCCTTTATCGCGTTGGGTGCAAGTTGTTGATTGTTTGTGTAGGTATTCAGTGACTTGTGCGTCGTCTCTTACTGGATTGATACCTTGGTTCTCAAAACTGAGGGAAATACTTACGCTACTTTGCTGCATCACCCTTTCCTCTTCGAGGGAAAACCAACGCAAGCTCAAGAGGTAGCAAGAAGGATTTCTGGCGCCGTTGCCGGGGAGATTTATGCCAAGTAAAGACAAGATTTGTCTCCTATCAACTTGCCAATTTCTGGCGCCGTTGCCGGGGAGATCTACGTCAAGTCAAGCCATACCAAGTACCCATCATAAACTCTTCTCCCTTGCATTACATTATTCGCCATTCGCCACTCGTTTTCCTCTCCTCCACTTCTAAAACTATTTTCGAAAACCTTTGCCTTTTCTTCGGCCCTCTTCTGTTTGTCTTCTTTCGCTTGCTTCTTGTGTGCTTGTGTGTTGGATTGATTGCTTGTCATGATGGCTCAAGATAATACTAAATTGTGTGACTTTTCCAATACCAACAACAATGATTTTATTAGCACTCCGATTGCCCCTACTACCAATGCTGAGTCTTGTGAAATTAATGTCGCTTTGTTGAATCTTGTTATGAAAGATCAATTTTCTGGCCTTCCTAGTGGAGATGATGCATCCCATCTAAACAATTTCCTAGATTTGTGCGATATGTAAAAAAAGAAAGATGTGGATAATTATATTGTTAAATTGAAGCTATTTCTGTTTTCGATTAGAGATCGTGCTAAAACTTGGTTGTCATCTTTACCTAAAAATAGTATTGATTCATGGAATAAGTGTAAAGATTCTTTTATCTCTAAGTATTTTCCTCCCACTAAGATCATCTCCCTTAGGAATGATATTATGAATTTTAAGCAACTTGATCATGAGCATGTTGCACAATCATGGGAGAGGATGAAGTTAATGATACGTAATTTCCCTACACATGGTTTGAATTTGTGGATGATTATACAAAAATTTATGCCGGGTTGAATTTAGCTTCTAGAAATCTTTTAGATTCAGCCGCGGGAGGCACTTTCATGGAAATCACTTTAGGAGAGGCTACTAAGCTCCTAGATGATATTATGGTTAATTATTCTAAATGGCACACCGAAAGGTCCACTAGTAAAAAAGTTCATGCGATTGAAGAGATTAATGTTTTGAGTGGAAAGATTGATGAACTTATGAAATTATTTGCTAATAAAAGTGTTTCTTCTGATCCTAATGATATGCCTTTGTCCACTTTGATTGAGAATAATAATGAATCTATGGATGTAAATTTTGTTGGTAGGAACAATTTTGGTAACAACGTGTATAGAGGCAATTTTAATCATAGTCCGTTTCCTAGTAATTCCTCTAATAATTATGGTAATTCCTACAACAACTCTTATGGAAATTTTAATAAGATGCCCTTTGATTTTGGGGATAGTGTTAAAGAATTTATAAGTTTGCAAAAGAATTTCAATGCTTTGATTGAAGAAAAATTGCTTAAGATTGATAAGTTGGCTAGAAACATGGATAGAATTTCTCTTGATGGTGATTCTTTGAAACTTAGATCTGTCCCACCTAAGCATGATATCAATTAGTATCTCAAGGCCATGATAATTTCCATTAATGAGTGCAAAGAAAGAACCGCTAAGATGCATGCTAAAAAAGATTGGTTTATAAAAGCGTGTTCTTCTAGTTTTCATGATAGTAATGATGAAGATCTAAAAGTGATTGATGTGACTCCTATTAAATATTTGTTTTTCAATATGAATCTTGACAAAGATGGGACTGGAGATGAGTCAACTTTTGTTAAAAGGCGTCCCAATGATTCAGAGTTTTTAGATCTAGATGCAAAAATTGATAAAAGTGGGAGTGAAGAGGTCAAGAATTTAAGTAGCAATGAACCCTCTATTTTGGATTTCAAGTAATTTAATTATTATAATTGTTCTTTAATAGATTGTATTTCCTTGTTGCAATCCGTGTTAAATTCTCCTCATGCTTATAATCAAAACAAAGCTTTTACTAAACATATTGTTGATGATATGATGCAATCTTTTGAAGAAGCTTGAACTAGAAGTTTCTATCCCTAGAAAACTTTATGATGAGTGGGAACCTACTATTAAGATTAAGATTATGAATGCTATGCTTTGTGTGATTTGGGTGCTAGTGTTTCCACGATTCCAAAAACTTTGTGCGATGTGCTAGGTTTCCGTGAATTTGATGATTGTTCTTTAAATTTGCATCTTGCGGATTCCACCATTAAGAAACCTATGGGAAGGATTAATGATGTTATTATTGTTGCAAATAGGAATTATGTGCCTGTAGATTTCATTGTTTTTGATATAGATTGCAATCCTACATGTCCTATTATTCTTGGTAGACATTTTCTTAGAACGATTGATGCAATTATTGATATGAAAGAAAGAAACATTAGATTCCAATTTCTGTTAAGGAAAGGCATGGAACACTTTCCTAGAAAGAAAATTAAATTGCCTTATGAATCTATTATGAGAGCCACTTATGGATTGCATACCAAAGATGGCAATACCTAGATATATTCGTGTTTTTATGCCTAGCTACGGGCGTTAAACGATAGCGCTTATTGGGAGGCAACCCAATTTTATTTTTGTTCTTTAACTTTTTGCTCCTGTTTAGTAATAAATAATTAATCTAGCCTATGGTTATATGTCGTTTTATGTTTTAATTAGTGTTTGTGCAAAGTAGAACCTTTGGGAAGACTTGGGTGAAAGTTAATGCGATGTTGCTGTAAAAAACAGAAACTTTGCACTCACGAGATTAGCTTTCATTTTTTATAGAAGAGTTATTTCGAGTTGATTATTTTTGAAAAAGATTAATAGACAAATTCCTCACGTCCACCAATTTATTTCAGAATTTTTGGAGTTACAGAAGTATTATAAAGTTACATATTACTACAGACTGTTCTGTTTTTGACAGATTCTGTTTTTCGCGTGTTGTTTGCTTATTTTAATGATTCTATGAGTAGTATCGGGGGGTATGAACCATGGAGAAGTTGGAATAAATTATATATTATACCAATATAAATAAAGAATGAGTTCACAACAGTAAATTAAAATGGTGATTTATTTTCTTATACTAACGGAGCTCATGAGATTTTCTGTTGAGTTTTGTGTTGTGAAGTTTTCAAGTTTTGGATAAGAATTTGATGGACTATGGAATAAGGAGTGGAAAGAGTCTAAGCTTGGGGATGCCCAAGGCACCCCAATGTAAAATTCAAGGACAATCAAAAGCCTATGCTTGGGGATGCCCCGGAAGGCATCCCCTCTTTCGTCTTCGCCTATCGATAAATTTACTTGAGGCTATATTTTTATTCACCACATGATGTGTGTTTTGCTTGGAGCGTCTTGTATGATTTGAGTCTTTGCTTTTTAGTTTACCACAATCATCCTTGATGTACACACATTTTGGGAGAGACATGCATGAATCGTGATTTATTACAATACTCTATGTGCTTCACTTATATCTTTTGAGCTAGACAATGTTGCTCCAATGCTTCACTTATATCTTTTTAGAGCACGGCAGTGGTTTTATTTTATAGAAATTGTTGAACTCTCATGTTTCACTTATATTATTTTGAGAGTCTTTTAGAACAACATGGAAATTTTCTCTGGTTATAAAGTTAGTCCTAATATGATAGGCCATATAAAGTGCATTGAATACTATGAGAAGTTTGATTCCTTATGATTGTTTTGAGATATGAAGATGGTGATATTACAGTCATGCTAGTGGAGTAATTGTGAATTTGAGAGATACTTGTGTTAAGATTTTGTGATTCCCGTAGCATGTACGTATGGTGAACCGTTATGTGATGAAGTTGGAGCACGATTTATTTATTGATTGTCTTTCTTATGAGTGGAGGTCGGGATCGCGCGATGGTTAACTCCTACCAACCCTTCCCCTAGGAGCATGCGTATAGTACTTTGTTTTGATGACTTTTAGATTTTTGCAATAAGTATCTGAGTTCTTTATGACTAATGTTGTGTCCATGGATTATACGCACTCTCACCCTTCCACCGTTGCTAGCCTCTCTCGTGCCCCGCAACTTTCGCCGGTACCATAGCACCCACCATTACCTTCCTCAAAACAGCCACCATACCTACCTATTATGGCATTTCCATAGCCATTCCGAGATATATTGCCATGAAAATTTCCACCGTTCCGTTTATTACGACACGCTTCATCATTGTCATATTGCTTTGCATGATCATGTAGTTGACATCGTATTTGTGGCAAAGCCACCATTCATAATTTTTTTCATACATGTCACTCTTGAATCATTTCACATCCCGGTACACTGCCGGAGGCATTCACATAGAGTCATATTTTGTTCTAAGTATTGAGTTGTAATTCTTGAGTTGTAAGTAAATAAAAGTGTGATGATCTTCATTATTAGAGCATTGTCCCATGTGAGGAAAGGATGATAGAGACTATGATTCCCCCACAAGTTGGGATGAGACTTCGGATGAAAAATTAAAAAAGAAAAGAAAAGAAAAAGATTCCATAAAAAAGAGAAGGCCCAAATAAAAAAATGAGAGAAAAAGATAGAAGGGGCAATGTTACTATCCTTTTTCCACACTTGTGCTTCAAAGTAGCACTATGACCTTCATGATAGAGAGTTTCCTATGTTGTCACTTACATATACTAGTGGGAATTTTCATTATAGAACTTGGCTTGTATATTCCAATGATGGGCTTCCTCAAAGTGCCCTAGGTCTTCGTGAGAAAGCAAGTGGGATGCACACCCACTTAGTTTCTTTTTGAGCTTTCAAACACTTTAGCTCTAGTGCATCTGTTGCATGGCAATCCCTACCCACTCACATTGATATCTATTGATGGGCATCTCCATAGCCCATTGATACGCCTAGTTGATGTGAGACTATCTTGTCCTTTTTGTCTTCTCCACAACCACCATTCTATTCCACCTATAGTGCTATGTCCATGGCTCACGCTCATGTATTGCGTGAAGATTGAAAAAGTTTGGAAATACTAAAGTATGAAACAATTGCTTGGCTGAAGCCGGGGTCGTGCATGATTTAAATATTTTGTGTGATGAAGATAGAGCATAGCCAGACTATATGATTTTGTAGGGATAGCTTTCTTTGGCCATGTTATTTTGAGAAGACATGATTGCTTTGTTAGTATGCTTGAAGTATTATTGTTCTTATGTCAATATTAAACTTGTGTCTTGAATCTTTCGGATCTGAACATTCATGCCACAATAAAGAAAATTACATGGATAAATATGTTAGGTAGCATTCCACATCAAAAATTCTGATTTTATCATTTACCTACTCGAGGACGAGCAGGAGTTAAGCTTGGGGATGCTTGATACGTCTCCAACGTATCTTTTTTTATTGTTCCATGCTATTATATTAGCAGTTTTGGATGTTTAATAGGCATTTATATGCTATTTTATATTAATTTTGGGACTAACCTATTAACCGAGGGCCTAGTGTCTGTTTCTGTTTTTTTTTTCCTATTTTAGAGTTTTGCATAAAAGGAATACCAACAGGAGTCCAAACGGAATGAAACTGTCGCGATGATCTTTCTTGGACCGAAAGCAAACTAGAAGACTTGGAGATGAAGCCAGAGACGCAACAAGGAAGCCACGAGGCAAGAGGGCGCGCCTAGGGAGTAGGCGTGCCCCCCACCCTTGTTGTCCCCTCGTGGCTCCCCTGACCTAGTTCCTTCGCATATATATACTCTTATACCCTAAAAACTTCGAGGAGAGCCACAAAACCACTTTTCCACCACCGCAACCTTCTGTACCCGTGAGATCCCATCTTGGGGCCTTTTCCGGTCCTGCTGGAGGGGGATTTGATCACGAAGGGCTTCTACATCAGCACCATTACCTCTCCGATGAAGCGTGAGTAGTTTACCATAGACCTTCGGGTCCATAGTTATTAGCTAGATGGCTTCTTCTCTCTCTTTGATTCTCAATACCATGTTCTCCTCGATGTTCTTGGAGATCTATCCGATGTAATACTCTTTTGCGATGTGTTTGCTGAGATCCGATGAATTGTGGATTTATGATCAAGTTTATCTATGAATATTATTTGGTTCTTCTCTGAATTCTTATATGCATGATTTGATATCTTTGCAAGTCTCTTCGAATTATCGGTTTAGTTTGGCCTACTAGATTGATCTTTCTTGCAATGGGAGAAGTGCTTAACTTTGGGTTCAATGTTGCGGTGTCCTTTCCCAGTGACAGTAGGGGAAGCAAGGCATGTATTGTATTGTTGCCATCGAGGATAACAAGATGGGGTTTTCATCATATTGCTTGAGTTAATTCCTCTACATCATGTCATCTTGCTTAATGCGTTACTCCGTTCTTTATGAACTTAATACTCTAGATGCATGCTGGATAGCGGTCGATGTGTGGAGTAATAGTAGTAGATGCAGGCAGGAGTCAGTCTAGTTGACACGGATGTGATGCCTATGTTCATGATCATTCTCTTAGATATTGTCATAACTATGCGCTTTTCTATCAATTACTCGGCAGTAATTTGTTCACCCACCGTAATACTTGCTATCTCGAGAGAAGCCACTAGAAAATATTTACTTTACTGTTTATCTATCTCTATCAGATCTCACTTTTGCAAGTGACCGTGAAGGGATTGACAACCCCTTTATCGCGTTGGGTGCAAGTTGTTGATTGTTTGTGCAGGTATTCAATGATTTGTGCGTCGTCTCCTACTGGATTGATACCTTGGTTCTCAAAACTGAGGGAAATACTTACGCTAATTACTGCATCACCCTTTCCTCTTCAAGGGAAAACCAACGCAAGCTCAAGAGGTAGCACGTGGGTGACTGGGGGAGAGGCACCGGGGGCACTCACCCGGCTTCAGCCAGGATGGCAGCGACCTTGGCGGCTCACCAGGGCGACGGCGGGGGGTGGCGAGGGCGCTGCTGACGTGATTGACGAGGGTGCTTGCGGCCTCTAGCCATCTGCCATCCGTCCGGTGGCAGCTCCGCCTCCATCGAGATCCGGTGAATCTCGGAGCGGCGGGAGGCACACCCAACGGGGAGGAGGGCGATAGGGAGGGTGCGGGGGGAGGGGGGTCGGGGTCTCCGGTGACCGGCAGAGAGCCTGCCGGTAGGGGTCGGGCGAGGGGTCACCAGACGAGGATGGGCTTGCGGCGAGCCAGCGGTCATCCCGTGAGCGGCCGACGGGGGGAGGGGAAGGGGACGCCATGACCCGAAGCGGAGGCGCAAGGGAGCTGAAGGCGGGGCCGGAGTGGCCATAGCCATGACGAGTGGGCGCCGAGGCGGAGCGGCCGTTGGCGAGGCTAGGAGGCGAAGTCACCCAGTCCGTGCGAGACTCAAGCAAACAGTTAGTCCACAAATTGTG
Organism: Triticum dicoccoides; assembly: GCF_002162155.2. Classification (NCBI taxonomy): domain Eukaryota; kingdom Viridiplantae; phylum Streptophyta; class Magnoliopsida; order Poales; family Poaceae; genus Triticum; species Triticum dicoccoides. The sequence goes on along the minus strand of NC_041381.1, from coordinate 320,547,192 downwards.
TTGTCATGAACACTAAAACACTTAAGACCGGAAATGCCCTTTCATCTTCCTCTTTTTGGTGATTGATGACAACACAAGGATTTGCACAAACGGTCTACAAAATGTAGACGGGCTCCCCGATGTAAGCACTATTTAGAATTTGCTTTTGGAATGCAAAGTGCTCACAACTAGGATCAACGCTCCCCCGATATTTTATAGACCGACAATAGGTTGCAAGAGAGATAGATATACAATAATCATGCATTTGCAACAACACCATGTCATGGAGCAACATATAATTTCAAGAATAATAGAATGACTCCATAATCATGAAATTAACGACATGACAAGGATAGATAAATAGAGATAACATGTCTCACACCATGCAACATAAAAAAGGTCTCCAAATAAGTTCACAACCTAAAGAAAATGAGTTCAACTTAAGAAGGCGATCACAAGTGAGCAATGACAAACAAAAAGACGAGCTTGTGACTCCTACCCTTGCCAATCTTGAATATCCTAATAAGATCTCTCTCCCCCCTTTGGCCTCAAGACACTAAAAAGGGAAAGAGCAATGGTAACATCCTAGACGATTAGTACTCCACATGATCATCCATGGGTTCATCTTCCATCTCCTCTGTTGGAAATATGCCCTAGAGGCAATAATAAAAGTATTATTATATTTCCTTGTTCATGATAATTGTCTTTATTCATGCTATAACTGTATTATCCGGAAATCGTAATACACGTGTGAATACATAGACCATAACATGTCCCTAGTAAGCCTCTAGTTGACTAGCTCGTTGATCAACAGATAGTCATGGTTTCCTGGCTATGGACATTGGATGTCGTTGATAACGGGATCACATCATTAGGAGAATGATGTGATGGACAAGACCCAATCCTAAGCATAGAACAAGATCGTGTAGTTCGTTTTGCTAGAGCTTTTCCAATGTCAAGTATCTTTTCCTTAGACCATGAGATCGTGTAACTCCCGGATACCGTAGGAGTGCTTTGGGTGTATCAAACGTCACAACGTAACTGGGTGACTATAAAGGTGCACTACAGGTATCTCTGAAAGTGTCTGTTGGGTTGACACGGATTGAGACTGGGATTTAGCACTCCGTATGACGGAGAGGTATCTTTGGGCCCACTCGGTAATGCATCATCATAATGAGCTCAAGGTGACCAAGTGTTTCGTCACGGGATCATGCATTACGGTACGAGTAAAGTGACTTGCCGGTAACGAGACTGAACGAGGTATTGGGATACCGACGATCGAGTCTCGGGCAAGTAACGTACCGATTGACAAAGGGAATTGAATACGGGGTTGTTTAATCCTCGACATCGTGGTTCATCTGATGAGATCATCGAGGAGCATGTGGGATACAACATGGGTATCCAGATCCCGCTGTTGGTTATTGCCCGGGAGTCATCTCGGTCATGTCTACTTGTCTCCCGAACCCGTAGGGTCTACACACTTAAGGTTCGGTGACGCTAGGGTTGTATGAATATGAGTATGCAGCATACCAAATGTTGTTCGGAGTCCCGGATGAGATCCCGGACATCACAAGGAGTTCCCGAATGGTCCGGAGGTAAAGAATTATATATAGGAAGTGATATTTCGGCCATCGGGAAAGTTTCGGGGTCCCCCGGTATTGTACCGGGACCACCGGAAGTGTCCCGGGGGTCCACCGGGTGGGGCCACCCATCCCGGAGGGCCCCAAGGGCTGAAGTGGGGAGGGGAACCAGCCCATAGTAGGCTGGTGCTCCCCCCTAGGCCCACCCCCTGCGCCTAGGGTTGCAACCCTAGGGTGGGGGGGCGCCCCACTTGCCTTGGGGGGTACTCCAACCCCCCTGGCCGCCGCCCCCCTTGGGAGATTGGATCTCCCAGGGCCGGCGCCCCCCCTGGGGGCCTATATAAAGGAGGGCAAGGGGGAGGGAAGCTGCACCCTGTGCATTGGCGCCTCCCTCCCCCTGCTACACCTCGTCCTCCTCTCGCAGCAGCTTGGCGAAGCCTTGCCGGAGTTCTGCTGCATCCACCACCACGCCGTCGTGCTGCTGGATCATCATCAACCTCTCCTTCCCCCTTGCTGGATCAAGAAGGAGGAGACGTCTCCCGTCCCGTACGTGTGTTGAACGCGGAGGCGTTGTCCGTTCGGCACTTGGTCATCGGTGAGTTGAATCACGGCGAGTACGACTCCATCATCACCGTTCTCTTGAACGCTTCCGCACGCGATCTACAAGTGGTATGTAGATGCAATCTCTCTCCCATGATTCATTGCTTAGATGAACTCGTAGATGGATCTTGGTGAAACCGTAGGAATTTTTTTTAATTTTCTGCAACGTTCCCCAACATCCTCATCATCATCTCCATCACGGCCCTAGAAGACAGGGTGCTCTTGCGTTGTTTGTCAAAGTCATTGTCACCAGTACACTGGCTCCGGGTAGAAATCCACTTATCCTCTGGAGTGATGCTCCTCACCGACCCACTAGTTACATCAATGTTCAGATGCTTCATCATCTGAATCTGGCGACAACGAGCTAGTTTCTCATCAGGATGAGCCACATATAACTTGTGTTGAATGTCAACCTGCAAGCAGAATGTCAACCTGGGTGGAAATTACACACAATGAACCAACCTAGCAGTGAGTTCTCGTGCGTGTCTGATCCGCCACTATCTGTCACTTCCACTTCAGTTCAACCTCTACCCAAGAAGATCAAGACATGTAAGAGAAGATCTAGCTAGCAACACACTCGAAACCCCACTTGGGGAGTGGATCTTGACGACTTGGCCAGATCTATGGCGACTAAGACGATATCGCATCGGAGACTACACGGATCAGAGGGGTCAAGGTTGTACCTACGATGCCGGTGATGAGCACACGTATCGGTTCCTTCGCCGCCGTTGGAGCCTGTGGGGTAGCTTTAGGAAATGAGGACATGGAGAGTGGTTTAGGAGGAGGCGATGACAACGGGAGGATGGTGAGACGAGGCGAATAGGTGGCCGCTATTTAAGCTTTATGGGGATGGGCTCCTCGCTATTGGAAGCATGTGTGCTACCGGGCTCATACCATCATATACGATTGCCAAAAGGCCAAAACTTCTTAGTTAGACTATGGGACCGACATTAGGCTGGACCGAATTGTCTGGGCTCTTTTGGGTATCGCTATATTCAACAAAATAACCATGTCTAATGCTAACAAAGTATCTAGTGCATATGAAATCAACTACGATCAAGACAATTTATGTCTAGTTTAAAAAATCATTTGGGTAGAACAACAGTTTTCCCTAGCGCACGATACATGTGGCACTAATGTCTTGGCTCTTGAATATTTTTCACCGAGACATGACTTTCAATACTCAGGTGCCCTTGCACCCTTTGTGAACAGTAAATTTAAAAAATGAAAAGAAAATAAAAAAATCCGAAACTTTGAGACATCAAACATGATCAAACTTTCGATGATCTTGCAAAGTTTCAGCTACAAATAACATTTGAGGAGCCTGAGGGAGTCCTGGATTAAGGGGTCCTCGGGCAGTCGGACTATTAACATGGGCCGGACTGATGGGCTATGAAGATACAAGACATAAGACTTCTTCCCGTGTCCGGATGGGACTCTCCTTTGCGTGGATAGCAAGCTTGGTGATTCGGATATGAAGATTCCTTTCTCTGTAACTGACTTTGTATAACCCTAGTCCCCTCCGGTGTCTATATAAACCGGAGGGTTTAGTCCATAGGACAGAATCATAATCATATAGGCTAGACTTCTATAGGGTTTAGCCATTACGATCTCGTGGTAGATCAACTCTTGTAATACTCATATTCATCAAGATCAATCAAGCAGGAAGTAGGGTATTACCTCCATAGAGAGGGCCCGAACCTGGGTAAACATCGTGTCCCTCCTGTTACCATCCGACCTCAGACGCACAGTTCGGGACCCCTACCCGAGATCCGCCGGTTTTGACACCGACAGAGCCCTCACCTAAAAAAAACATGCTTCAAAGTTTATGTGCATTTTTTATAGTGATTTTTTTTGGTGAGGGCTTCACGAATATTATTTGTTGCTGAAACTTCTCAAGAACATCAAATCTTTGATCAGCTTTGATCCTGAAAGTTCATTCTTTTTACGAAATACTGTTTATGAGGGTGTAGGGGTGTAAAGCTATATTTTTACGAATTTATTGTTTATGAGAGTGTAGGGTCACCACGGAGTGTTACACCTTTCTCCTTTTTCATTGGCCTGCCTCTATCTATCAGGAAGATCTCCTCCGCCGCGCTCCAACCCTTCATTGACAAGCTCGAGCGCAAGCTATCGCCTTGGTGGGCTTCCTTGCTCTCCAAGGGAGAGAGAGGCTGGCGCTTGCTCGCCACGTCCTCGGGGCCATGCCACTGCACATCATGATGGCCATGGCTCTCACTCCACCCATCCTAAAGTAGCTGAACCGATTGGTCCGTTCCTTTCTCTGGCGCGGACGCAAGGAGGCCAACGGAGGCCACTGTCTCGTCAATTGGAGCACGGTCTGTCGCCCTATTTCGCTCAGAGGCCTTGGCATCTTCCAGCGCGCAGGGAATGCGCTCCGGACTCGTTGGCTATGGCTCCAAGCGACGGATCCTTCCTGGCCTTGGCACCACCTGCACATGCCGAGCTGCCTTGTGACCCAGGCCATCTTCCGTGCTTCCACATCATGGGCCCTCGGAGACGGCCGCTCCTGCCGCTTCTGGGTTGACCCTTGGCTCGACGGCATGTCTATTGCGGAGCTCGCCCCGCATATCTTCGCCAAGGTGTCGCGACGTCCGCGCAAGATCCCTTCGGTCCGTGATGCCCTTGTCGATCGCTCTTGGGCGCGGGACATCTCTGGGTCCTTGGGGCCGACGGCTCTGGTTCAGTACGTCCACCTTTGGCAGCGGCTGCGTCAGGTTACTCTCTCGGACTCCTCGGACTCGCTCACGTGGCGATGGACTACGAATGGCGCATACTCTGCGAGCTCCTGCTACAGCGCCATGTTCTTCGGCTCCACTGAGCTCCCCCATTGGCGGCTCATCTGGCGCCCTTGGGCTCCTCTTTGGGTGAAGATCTTCTTCTGGCTCGCACTCAGGGATCGGTGCTGGACGGCGGAGCACCTAGCCAGGCACGGCCTCCCCCATGGTTCCATTTGCCCCCTTTGCGACCAGGCTACGGAAACCATGGCTCACCTCCACTCGGGCTGTCCATTCTCTAGACCGGTTTGGTACGACTCCCTCGCTTGGTGTCGGTTGCCAGTGTCCACCCCCACCGTGGACACCCCCTTCATCGATTGGCTGGCCGCTTCGGCTGCCACCATACCCGCTTGCCTACGACGTGGCTTCACCACCCTGGCCTTGCTCATCGCATGGGAGATCTGGAAGCAACACAATGCATGTGTCTTCGACGCCGGCAGGCCATCCATCTCTAGGACCTTGGCGACGATTAGGGGGGAAGCCCGCGGCTGGGCTCATGCGGGCGCCCTAGGACTCGGCCTCATCCCGCCCGGAGAGTAGTTCTTTTCTGCTTTGGGGATGCGTACACCCCTTTCTGTTGTATGCATAACCTCCTGACTCACGCCATGCTGCGTGATCGTGCTCGTCAGAGGTTGTTCCTGTAAATGCTATTAACACTCTTTTCTACCTATCAATGCAATGATACGCAAGCCTTTTGCGTATTCGTGAAAAATAAATTGCCCCATGGATGCATCCCAAATATTCTAGTGTATATATTGCGAGACAAAGCAAAAAGCATGTTGTAACAGCGTACATGAGAGCATACATATATGACAGCAACACAACGTTCTGGCTTGAATCGCTGTTTGCACTGAAAGAAATCCGCTACTCGGCATTCATTCGAGAAGTGGACAATTTCACATGAAACTAAGCTGAGGACACAAGAATGTCTTTTACATAGATCGCAAGTACTTATTAGCCATAAATAAATCAACTAATTAATGGAACCCCTTGGCACGCCTAAGTGGAAAACAGCATCATCCCAAGATCACATCAAGGAGAGGCTTGGATGCAGACTTGATCAGTTTTGTCACCGCCATTGTATCATCAGCGCTCCACGGACAGTCTGGCTGCCCGACCATCTCCCACTCCCAGAGTCCATTGTATCGCACATGGCCATCCTTGAGCAGAACAAGGCGTTGCAAAGATCTGCACATGCTCAAAGCATCCTTCACCAGCAATTTCTGGCGCGGTGTTGGCGCGAATCCAATTATGACCAGCTCATTCATGTGCCGGTGCCGCCGCAGCTTCTTCCGTATGTTCAGCCACCATATATCCTCTCCTGGTTCATCATCGGAGTGAGCCACGTGGATGTGCAGGACTTCGAGCGACCGCGCGAAGAAGAGGAGGATGCGCGGCCACGAGACATCCCAATTCGAAGGCAGGTCGGCGACGAGGAGCCGCTTGAGGCCGCGGAACGGTGTGGCCAGGTGCATCGGCACGACCCATCTACTCGGTCCGGTGAACCGGAGGACGAGGTTGGTGGTGGCTGCTGGGGCTTTGCGGAGGAAGTCCAGGGGTTCGTCATCTTCCCAGAATGTGAGGTTTAGGTGCGTGAGGCTCGGAACGGAGCCGAACCTGAGCATCACGGTTCTGCCAAGGCATGCTAGGCGGGCGAGCATTGGGAGGGCGTGCAGCGTGATCTCTGAAAATGCGCATTCCTCCACGAGGAGCTCCCTGATCGCTGAACCCGGCGCGTCGACCACAAGATGGTCAAGGTCCTCCGTGCAGCCGCAAGATTTGAGATGCAGCACCTCAAGCCGTGTGCAGTCTGTGAACAGCCTCTCGTACACGGCGACGGGCGTGGAATCGGCCACGTCTTGCAAGACGAGCGTGGTGAGCGCCTCGTAGGTGTGCAGCGGCGGGAGCGTGCAGTTGCCCAGAGTCAGGCTGCGGAGGCTTGACCTGCCGTCGTCGTCGAGGAGGTCGTGGGGGAAGCAGTAGGCTGGCGCGTCACCGTCATGATGGCAGGAGGACGCTGGCCTGGCGACGATCTCCAGATCGTCCACCCCCCACGCGCCGACGGCGGCCGCGACCAGGCGATCGATGCAGGCGACGTCGTTCGCGGAGAAAAACTCGAGCCGGAGGGTCTTGGCGCGCCGGCGTGCGTCGCCGTCGCTACTACCGTCCGCTGCCACGAAGCTAGCGATACTGTCGGTGAACGCCGTCGTGCTGCGGAGCTCCCAGTGCGCCATGAGACCGTCCAGGCTCCCGGTGTCAGCCGGCAAGTTGCGCTCGCGAAGGTCGACGGTCTGGTTGTACTCTGGCGGGAGTATGTCGCTCACCTTCAAGTCCAGCGCCGGCAGCTCGCGGGGGATATGCGCCCATCGCCGGGAGAGGACGGCGGTCGAGAGCGCGGTGCGGGTGTCCTCCAGCCTGCTCACTATGAGGCGCAGCAGGTCGTCGGAGAGGGCGCTGAGGCGGTCCTCGCGGACGGTGCGGGGTCCTCGCACGAGACGACGCAGCTTCGCCATCGCCATGCGGCGGAAGCAGAACCGGTGGCTGGCGATTTGGGAGTACGAGATGTGGGTGGTGCATATAATATATAGATAGGCAGGAGCAGTTCGATACGGACGGGAACTGAGATCGGCGAAGCCTTGCAATCGGATTTGACTTTTGTTTCAGAACCTGCAATCGGACTTGACTGACGATTCTGTACGTAACCCTTTGATCCTTAGGCCGCGCTTGGATTAGGTGTAAAATAATATGAAGGTGTTTTCTTTACACGTGTAATTTACCGGCCAGTGAGCAATTTCCGGCCGGAAACGAAAAGACCGAGCGAGGCATGTATTTTTTTACGGAGGTATTTGAAAGACCAGTGCTAGGCGCCGGGGCGCCGGCCCAAATTTGGGCTGCCCAGCGTTAGATAAGATCGCCTCGAACCGTTAGATTCCATACAGACTGGTCAACATGCGCTCCCCTCCTTCCGCTTTTCATGCGCTCAGACCTCCGCCCCGTCCAGATTGTCAACGGGCCGCGTCCCCAGCAACTGTCACCGTCCCCTCATCTCGCTTCCTCCTATCGCCGGAAGGGCTCGCTGTCTCATGCCGGTGACCGGTTGTAGCAAAAACAAACACGAGAGCATGGCGTCTCAGGTTTGAAAGCAAAAACACATGCTTCCAGCAAAAAATTGATACGGCTCCAGCAAAACAATAACATGGTTCCAACAAAAAATGATATGTTTCCGGCTAAACATTGACATGGTTCCAGCAAAAATAACACATGGTTCCAGCAAAAAAATGATATAGTTCCAGCAAAATTTAAAGTGGTTTTCCAGCAAAAATACAATGCAGCAAAAAAATCATGGCATCGTCGCCGTAGCCGCCCTAGCACCATCCTCGATGTAGCCGCCCCAGCAGCATCCTCGCCGGTTGTAGCAAGTCAAAAAGCTGGTTCCAACAAAAAACTTATGTAGCAAAAAATCATGGAGCCCGCCGCCGTGGCTGCCCCCTTCCTGTTGAAGCAAATCAAAACACCGGTTCCAGCAAAAATCAAGAAAATATAGCAACTTACCGCGCCGCCGTTGTCGCCGCCCACCATCGTCCTTGCTGGTTGAAGCAAATCCCCGCACCGATTGAAACAAATACTCCCGCGGCCGTCCCTTTCCTATTGGAGCAAATCCTCCGCTGGTTGAAAGCAAATCCCCCCGTGCGTCGCTGCCGCTCCGAGGACGCAACAGCCTTCACCGAGGGCCGACCTCTCGACTGCCTCGCATGGGCGCAGCTCGCCGCGGTGGCAGAGGATCTCGTCGGCGACGCATGGGACGAGGTGGAAGCGGAGCTATGGAGCTGAAGAAATGGCAGGGTCGCGAGGTGAGTGAATGACGGGATGAGCGGATCTGGTCGTTTGAGAGGATAAGGTAAAGGGAGGGCGATGGGCTGGACCCACTTAAGATGCGTGCGTGTAACGCCCGTGAAAGACCGGCCAAAGACTCGGCCGGCGCACCGACTCAAAGCGTTTTCCTATTTGAAATGAAAACGCTGATCCAAACAGGCCCTTAGGTTTAGTGTCTCGTTTTCATATACTTCCTCCGTCCGGAAATACTTACGCACAAATAGATAAAATTAGATGTATCTAGAACTAAAATACGTCTAGATACATCCATTTCCCTGACAAGTATTTCCGGACGGAGGGAGTAGTATCATCAGTTTGGTGAGGATGGTGCTATGTCAAATAATATGGCTTCGATCTCTCCCTCACCACCACGACGTTCTTCCCGGTTGCACGGTTGAGCCGATGGCCTCCTCTGCTCACTGTTCAGTTGCAGCAGTGGGCTTTAGGTTTGGTCCTGGTACAAGTTTGGTAGCCCAATGGTGACAGATTAGGCGGTTCTTACACGGCAACGGTTGTGGGATTCGTTACATCTGGATCTTGCTCGGCATGGGGAACTTTATTGACCGACTCGCCACATCGTCAAGTGCCTGTTTCTACATGTATGGCTATGGCGCTGACCCGGTTTTTGGTTTGTTGATGCTTCACCTCTTCCTCGGGTGTGCGTCCAAGCCATGTTGGTGGATGATGGTGGTTTTGAGATCTGGTGGTATGAGGGACCTTGAGGGACTTATTTGTGATAATTATTTTATCTAGGGTTCTTTTTCAAAGTTTTCTAGACACCTGTCAGTCCTGTTCTTTTCTAGGTATAACCACATGGTGTAAAAATGTTTTGATCTTGGATAATATAATGTGTGTGGTTCGCTAAAAAAAAGAAAAGACAAACAAGAGAACCTTTACTTTTCTGTATGTCTTTGGCCAACCGCTCACGACCCAGTGGAGATTGAGAGGGCGTGACGTCGCATGAAGGTGCCAAAGCACGCTACAACGCTGAGATTACAAGACATCGCAACTAAGTGCGACTGCGTGAGGCATGTCTCCACTGACAGACAAAAGGGGTCATGATTTACATATCAAAAGGTAAGCAACAAGTGACACTCTATTGTTCTTAGCAAAACAACCACATAAAAATTGTCTGCAGGTTTTACCAATATTTTTATGTTGGCCACATGAACGGCAATTAGAATGACCGTTCATAAAGAAAATTATTTCAAGAAAGCAACGGTGTGTTTATAGTCAAGCACAAGCAAGAATTGTAGAGCTAACTAGAGTGTATATATACTGTGCAAAGGGTATTGGTAAAGGCAATTCCAACGGGGCTGACGCATCCGTGCGGATAGAAACCACAGCTCAATCGCCCATGCAAATAGACCAGCCCAAATTTGGGATGGATTTGGGCCGCCCCGAATACACCGCGGCACCTGCAGTGTCCTCCCCTGGCCCACGCACAAGTAACACATCGTCCCTGCTTCACCCTTTTCTCTCCCAACCAAGTTCTCGCGCCTCTCCTACAAAAATTTCATGGCCGGCGCATCCACCCACTGCAATGTTGTTGACAAAATAGCTCGATTAGTTATGTTTTTAGCAGCTATTACTGGGAAAATGTCTTTGTGTGATCTCAATTTTTTGGCAATGCTCTCCTGTTTGGCTGCCTTCAGGTACAATTTGAACGCACTATAAAAACTAGATGAATGCCCGTGCATTGCCACATATGAACAACATGACGACCATTAATAGTTAAATTAGAAAGCAAACAAGGAACTACCATGACTTATTGCCTGTTCAAGAAGGTGCATACGTATTGTTTGTCATAAGTTCTAGAATGATGGATGTAATTAACATGCAAGTGCCTTGTTGGGTTTAAGAAGGTGATAACTACTTATGTAGTGTTAAAAAAACGTCTTATATTATGAGATGGAGGAAGTAAGATCTAGTATGCACTGAAAAGGAAAATAAGTTGGTTTAGAATGGATAACATTTGTAGGAGGTACAAATGGAAGTTGCTCGGTATCTCCCGAGCGCAGCTCCTATATAGCGCGTAGGTCGTTGCGAAGTGACGTAGCGCATACCCCCCTTGCGCGCTGCTGTTTCAATGGGCCGATTCATTTTGGGGTTTCACCCCCAACCTGTTTTGGGAAGGTTCTAGGACCTTCCCTGAACCGCGTTTTTTCTTTTTTCTTTCTTTTCCTTATATATTTTTTGTTCCTTTTTCTGTTTTCTTTTCTGGTTTTTATTCTTGTTTTTTTATTTTGAGAAAATATTTTAATGTTCTGTTTTTCTCCTTTCCTATTTCCTTTTTTTGGCCATGTTTCAAATTTGCGAACATTTTTTCTAAAATTGTGAACATTTTTCAGACTGCCGAACATTTTTTTTGAATTGATGAACAATTTTTAGAAATTCTTGAAGATCTTTGGAAAAATGAAACATCTTTTCAAAATCATGAACATTTTTTGAAATCATGAACTAATTTTTTAAAATCTTAAACATTTTTTAAATTCGTGAACATTTTTCTAAATCGTGAACATTTTTCATATTCACGAACAATCGTAGACATTGTGTACGTTTTCTGGCAAACATGAAGATTTTTTGGAATTTTCTGAATTTAGTGAACCTTTTTTAAAATTCAGGAACATTTTTAAAAATTCTCAAACATTTTTTAATATTGTGAACATTTTTGTAGAAATTCATGAATATTTTTTGAAATTGTAAAAAAACGAATAGCCGTACATTATTTCTGAAATTGCGAATATTTGTTTGAATCCGTGAGCATTTATCATTTCCTGAACATTTTTCAAATCATGAACAATCTTTGAGCTCACAAACAATTCAACAATTTTGCTACTTTTTCTGAAATCCTATATTATTTTTTAAAAAATAAAAAGGAAAAAAACACAAGGGGCTCCCCCGCCCCACACATGGGCCGGCCCATGAGGGCGCGCGGGCGAGCAGGTAGGGTACGCGCTCCCGTGGCTCCCGAGCCATTCCTACCACGGAGTTGCTCGCGGCTAATACCACAGCGAAGATGACCCCAGGCCCATGTAGGATTTCAGTTGGTGATTTGTTAATATTATATTTCAAAATAAATTTCACAAAAAGTGCGTGAGATTAGTCATTTTCAAATATATGCGCTGACGGTTTGGCCTAGATCGAAAGGAGCCCAGGCTGAAAGGAGCACGTTGCGATGTGGCGGACAGGGGCGGATCCACCTATTGCTAAACAAAATTATTAATTAAGGAGTACTCCTTTCGAAGATTATCCCTACCTTCCCAGATTACGACAAGTGACGCACTACATGTACGTCACTTGTCGCAACCTATGACTTTTCTTTTCATAGATTCGTTCATTCAGAAAGTTTGATCTCTTAAACCGTTTGTGCAAATCTTGAACTATTTTCATCGTTAGATTTCTTGCTTTGAGATATTCAAAATTAGATCACGTGTTGATAGGTTTTGATGATTTTTTTTCATAAAAAACCGGACAAAAAAACTAAACCGGAAGCACGTTTTTTCCTTTCTGAAAGGCACGGCCGTGCCTTTCGTTGAAGCCAAACCGTGTCTCTTGCAAAAGAAAGAAAGAAAATGTTTTTTTGTTTCTGAGAGGCACGGTCGTGCCTCTCACGGAAACAAAACCGTGCCTCTCATGGAAGGAAAAAAAAAGAAAAACCACATTTTCCCCATTTTCGAGAGGCACGCCTGTGCCTCCCGCGAAAGCAAAACCCTGCCTCTCAAGGAAGAAAAAAAAGAAGAGAAAACACATTTTTTTTCATTTCTGAAAGGCCTCTCGCGGAAACAAAATCGTGCCTCTCACGGAAGAAAAAAAAGGAAAACGTGTTTTGTTTCTGAGAAGCACGCCCATGCTTCTCACGGAAGCAAAACCGTGTTTCTCACGGAAGAAAAAAAGATACACAATATTTTTTTCGTGAAATGTTGAAAAGCTAAGAAAGACCGGTGAAAACCCGAAAAGCCGAAAAACATGAAAAAACGTCTAGAAAGCCAAAAATGCGTGTGGAAAATAAAATAAAAATAAAATCCAAAGGTAGCCCCCCAAGTGGCGCGCTCTGAGCCCACCTCAAGTGACACTTGGGGCGCTCACTTTGTTCTCAGAGTGAAAACAACATCTAAAATACCGAACATTGTTCTCGAAGGAGTGCTCACTTTTGAATAGAAGAATCTACGAAAAAAGGAAAAACTCTCATGTTGCAACAAGTGATGCACACCTAGGGTGAGGGGAGTAACCATTGCAATGTGTGCTCCCTAATTAGTGATTTCGAAGAAATTGAACTCGAGAGCTGATGGCACCGTGGGCACGCCAAAAAATGAGCTTCGATCCAAACACCGCTCAAGCACTTGGTCAACGCCAAATATTTGGCTCGGTAGGCGGAAAACCCTATACGCCGCTCACTGCGTCATAAGGTCGAGGCTTCGCACTGGGTTGCGTGAGCGAATGGTGCACTGGGCCAGCCCAATTGCTAGCGAAGCATTTTTTCCTGTACAGTAATTTTTACCAGTTTTGTGATCATTCTTGAAGGTTCCCAACCAAATTTTTGTAAACCTTGTTGGCTTCTACTTCTGGGGTTTTTCAGTTTTCTAGTTTTTTGTTTTTTTTTGTTTTTCCTGTTTCTTTTATTTTTATGTGTTTTTTTTGCAATTTCCAAGAATTCTTAAAAACTTCAGACTTCATATTTTGTTCACTTTCCAAAAAAAAAATTGGTTGAAAAAATGTTCGGTATTTCAATATTTTGTTCATGTTTTTCAAATTTCATTTAATTTTTTTAACAATTAGTCAAATTTTCCAAAAATGTTTGGAAATTTCAATTTGTTAATGTTTTTCAAATTTTGTTAATGTTTTTTAAAGAATTTCGGAATTTTGTTCACATTTCAAAAATTGTTCAAGTAGTACAAATTTTGTTCAAGTTTTAAAAATTGTTCAGAATCACAATATCTTGTTGATGTTTTTCAAAAATTGTTCATTTTTTTACAAAAAATGGTATTTTGAAATTTGTTCATGCTTTATAAAAATTTCACACGCTTCTTCTATAGAATTAGGAATTTCTAAAAAAAATCATGTTTTTGTATATAAATTAAAAAAATTGTTCATATTTTCAAAAAGTATTCGAAAATGAAAAAAGTATGGAATTTGAAAACTTTGTGTACGTTTTCAAAAATTGTTCACAAACTTGATTGTTCACTTTTTCTCTAATTGTTCGCGTTTGTCTAAAAAATTGCAGAATTTTAAAAAATTGTTCAATTATTTTGGAAAGTATTCGGATATGCCATTGTAATTATTTGTTAAAAGTTCATGGTGTGTATCAGTCACTAATAGGCATCATTTGGAGGCGGCTAGCTACACTCGTTATATAGCGAGGGGTTCTGAGACTGCACTCTTTGTTTGCCAATTTTTCACCCCTCGTTACAGTACCACCTAATTGGCTGGCCCACTTGCGTTACCCGCCTCAGGTCCCACTTGCGCAGGCTGGGGCGGCATTTCCTATTTGGCGCCGCAGGCGCCAGTTAACGTGCATTTTGTTAACTGGCGCCTGTGTGGCGGCCGTAAATGGGCCGGCCCATCTAGGCGCCGGTTGACCATTTTCTTTTCGAAAATTTTGTGAACTTTTTTGAGATTGATGAACTTTTTTGAATATTGATGAACTTTTTCTAAATTTAATGAACATTTTGTCTTGAAAATGGATGAACTTTTTTCAGTTCCATAAACTTTTTCTAAAAATACATGATTTTTTGTCAATTTCTATGAACTTTTTTCAGATTTGATGAACTTTTGCGAAATTGGATGAACTTTTTTTCAAATTGATGTACTTTTTCAAAATTTATGAACCTTTTTTAAAGATATGTACATATTTTTTCGAATGGATGAACTTTTTTTCTTTAAATATGTAAACCTTTCTTCATTTCTTATTTTTATTTTTGGAAAAAAACTAAAACAATATTCAAAAAAGTTCAATAATATTCAAAAAAGTTCATCAATCTCAAAAAAGTTCACAGACGTCTGCAGAGCTAGTGGGCCGGCCCATGCTAGCAGCGCTGCAGGCGCCGGATCGTTAACGGGCGCCTGCAGCGCTGTATAGGAGCTCCCGGCTGGGGCTCCCAACCAAAACAGGCTCTAAAGAGAAAACTGCCGGATGGTACGCCCAGATAACAGGCCCATACAAAGGCCGAGAAGGCTCAGCGTTGGCCCACTAAATCCTCGTTTCATTTACAGTTCCCGAACGCCGCAGATAGAGCTCACCGCCACCCTCTTCCATGGCTTCGCCACCACCTCCTCGCCTCCGCTTCCGCCGGTAGCCGGCCCCCTTTGCCCATCGGAACTCGCGACCAGGCAACCGTCCACACTCTCAATGGCAGCAGCGAGCGCGGCGGAGGCCACCTTTGTCTCCCCCTCCTCCTTCGGCCGCCGGAATATCGCATCTTCCTCCTGTTCCTCTCTCCACCTGAGCCTCACAATCCTGCCTCCCCGGTTCGCTCCTCTCGTCGCCCGCCCCACGAGGTAATCCCCCACACACCAACGAATGCGAATTCATGTATGTTCGTAGAATCGTAGCGTGCCGGATGATCCCAATGTGGCGAAATTCCGTAATTCCTTACCCCAATTTGACGCTGTCGGTGGGGTTTCATTTTTTCCGTTCAGTTATCGCAATGCTTGTAAATTTAACCTTATGATGACCACAAGGTTCTCTGCGGTGGCGGTGCCGTTGAAGCGCGTCGGATGTGTACTTGCAGCTGCATCGGCGACAGGGAGCCCTCAGTTCGGCAGTGGGGAGAATGATAACCTGTACGAGGTAGAATTGGTTATTTTCATGTTTAGCCATTAGGAGCCCCTCTTGTGAGCATGTTTGCCGGCCTTGCTGTAACTTATGGTCCCTGTTGCCAGATTTTGGGCATCAGTCCGCTTGATGGGTTCGACCAGGTGAAGATGGCCTACAAATGGCGTCGAAAGAACGCCGAGAACAGTGGCGATGCTGCATACTTGTTGAAGGTAGTTTTGGGCCCTTGTCATTCTGTATTTGGTGCTTGTGTTGGTGTTAGTGTGTCAATGAGTTGGGGCTCTTTTGATTTCAGTTAGAGAGGGCTTATGATACGGTCATGATGGAACAGCTGCAAAACCGGAAGAAAGGTGTGGCATATGGATCAGTCCAGGTTAGCTTTGATGACGGGCTTGTCCTTGTTAAATATGGAAATTCATATTGTCCATCCAATCAAATGTTCACATCAGCTGGTATACGACTTTGCTTAGGATGAGATGTAAGAGGTATTGTAGTTGCAGGACCATCGGTAATCTATATGCTGTTTTTCGAAACAAGTCCTTTATATCAAGGTAGTGAGAACCGTGGTTCTGAATCCGGATGGAGCTCTGATGGTAGGATCGCAAATCATATCTTAACTATCAGAATCATTGAAATGTGAATTCTACTAACGAAAATCGTAGAATCAGAGTGGTTAGTTTCAATCGTGAAGTCATAGAACCGTACAATAGAATTGCCATTCTGACTACCTTGCTTTGGATGCTTGCCCGGAGTCTCTCAATCAGTGGATCAGTGGACGCTGCCTTGCAACCAATTGTCCAATTCATTGTCGCTCCTTGATAAATTTCTTAATGATGAAATAAGCAAATAATTGCTATGTTGGAAACTATCTGCTGATGAGTGAGATAGTTTTATTTCACAAATGTTTTAAATTCTTGTATAGAGATATATATGTAACCATCTGTGGGTCTATGATTAGTTGGTCACTTTAGAATGGTTGCTTTGTCAAGCACTGTCAATTACCTTGCGCTGAATTCAACTTCATTTGGCTTCATGGATATATTGCTGGATGCTAAGGAGTTTGTACTTCTTGGAATCCATCAAAATCTTTGGTAGCTGTTATGTGGGGAACCACATATGGTCGGAGGGCCCCAGCCCTGGCCGCACCGTCCCCTGGTCCAGCTCAAAGTGGCTAGGATTCCTGTACTGCTACAAGTTATTAGGTTCAGAGTCTAGATTAGTTATTAGGTTCAGATTCGTATTAGATTCAGAGTCTAGATTAGTTATTAGGTTCAGATTTGTATTAGATTTAGTCCAGATTAGAACCTGTTTCAGAGTCCAGATTGTATTTCCTTTTGAGTCGGCTTGTCAGCCAAGCTATTCCTCCTATATATTGGGGGTCTCCCGCGATCAAGAAATCATCAGAATTCAGAGTATTACTATCTATTAGGCCTAGAAGTAATTAGAGTTTGTTCCACTAGCCTTGAGAGGAATATCATCTGAATTCTTTATTCTGATATTTTCACTCTTTTGGATGTTAGGTGACAAAGGACATCAAATATGCTGATAATCAACCAATAGTTCCCTGGGGACCTAGGTATAGTCATTTTATATCAGAACCAAACTTTTCTTGCATATGTTCGTTCATCATACTTTGTGTACATTTTGATTCACATAGATGCACCCAGCACCCATATGAACCTTAAACAGCTTGCCTCGTTTATGCATGCGTGAACATGAACAACTGAACATCCTTCTTTTGACTTGCGGGAGTTTTCGTGTTTCCTGAGAGAATGGAACTATTTCTGTGAAAGCTGCACAAATCAAATATGCCCTTACAAACACTGTTTACAAAACCAGACTGGCGGTCCAACCTATATAAACCAGAACTGGCGCCTGATCCGGTCCTTTTTGCCTAAAAGGCTGTTTGCTTGAAAACTGAGAAAAAAAAACAAAATAAAGCATGTGACCCTGGAGTCAAGCTGAGGAACTCATACCCATCAAGCTGAGGTCCCATACAAACATGAGCTACATAGCCTTTGTGAGTAATGTGGCAAGTAAGTTGTAGACTATTTTATAGAGCATATGAAGTGCTATCAATTTAATATACTTAAATTTTGTAGAGCTTATACTTAATTTGAAATCAATTTTGTAGTGCTATTGGACCGGCCGATGGATCCAATGGCGCCTGCAATCTGGAAGAACTATGCCCCCAACAGGTGCCGGCTGTTCCTATGGCTAGCGCACAAGGACAGGCTCTACACCAACGATCGAAGATTCAGGAGGGGCATTGCGACCACGGCCTCTTGCCCCTTCTGTAACAACGTCGAGTCTATCAACCACCTGCTTTTCACATGTGCTCAAACTCGTCAGATTTGGGCTGAGCTCAACTCTCTCTGCCATACTACGCCCAACTCCATTGCAACATGTTGGGGCTCACTGGTGAATGACAAAGTCCGATCCACGGTGATCATCGCTATCCTGTGGAATATCTGGAAGCGAAGAAATGCTAAAGTGTTCAGAGCGGAAACACAGGATGCGTACAAGCTGCTCCGCGCCGGCGCGGACGATCTCATGCTATGGTCTAATAGATGCTCCCCCGAGCTAAAGAAGTCTCTTCTCCTAGAGTGGAGATCAATGGTGTTGCTCTTAGCTGGGAGAATGTAACTTTTCTGTTTTTCTCCATCACCTTTTCCCCCTTCTCTCACCTTGTACCTACTCTTCACCTGGTTGTAAGTTTCACGTTGATTAATATATACGTTCAGGCCGGCGTAAGCCCGCCGTTGCAGCGTCAAATTTATTTTTTTAATATATTATATTCGAAATTTTGAACCACGGGTCGACTGGTTGAGCTGACGGTTGGAACACCGAACCAGTGAGTGAGTAGGTTAACTGGTTTGTTTGGTCCTTATTTCTTTATTTTGCTTACAGATAGACCCTTATTTTGACTTCTGTTAGATAAATGTTGATCTGTTCACATGTTAGTGTTACTAATAAATGTGAAGTCTTTGTGCTAGTTATATGCAAAATATCTTCATTCTGGGCATTGGATAATGTTGTTCATAATATGCTGATACTGGTCGTCATCTGCCAGATACTCTAGAGCCACTGCAAAGGACGTACAGATAAATATGGCAATATCAGCAACATTTGTAAGACATTCTTTTCTGAAATATCCATAAGAAATCTAAATGAGTCATATGTAATTGTTAATATTTTTTTTGCGTTTTAGTAAAATCCTACAGTACTACTTCGGTCTGCTCCGCTCCATGTTGTCTCAAACGCAGAGGTTTAACTTGGAAACTACTGAATGATGTTTCTCTTTTCTTTTTTGATATTTTAGCACTTTGGACAATTTAGCTTTAGCTGAAATGTTCTATGCATTTGTACCTTTTCCAATTGTTCTATGAAAGTATGCACATTTATCTCGTCGCACTTAATGATATCCATGGAATCAGCAAATATAGGTAGTTTGTTCTATTATGTTCATTTGTATCTTTTCTTGCAGATCACGTGCATATTGACCATGGGCCATGCAGACTGGAAACCCTTGCAGTTTTTGTGTTTTGCTTATTTCTATCGAATACTTGAGAAACTGAAGTCTAGCGAGCCAGCAATAACTCCTGTATACAATGTAAGGGTCTTCCCAAATAGTTTCTACATAATGTTGGCATTAACATGAATGATCTATTGGTTCAGGTTTTGTGTAGGTAGTATAAATATACGGAGTAATAACAAAAATATACCTTTGGAAGCATGTGAGTTAAAGGAGATATTTTTCCTTTTTCCTTTTTATTATAATGCTTGGAAGTACACACTTGTCATTAAAATTCATTTATTTCTGCTGTGCAATAGTGGAATGCGTTTTTTTAATAGTCCAATTGTTTGTAGCTAGGCACTTAATGGAAGAAGACATCTTATAGAGGGAATGGCATCTCCTTGAGTTGAAAAGCATTATTATGTTAGTACATGCTTGTTTTGAATTTGCTTTCATATATTAGGAAGATATGCACATGTTTTTAAAGAGGATAATGGTTGCACACCAAATTTAGCTAAATGCAGTTTTTGGGTTCTGAACAAGGAGGTGCTGTCAACAGATGGAATATTGGATCATTTATACTTCTAATTAGTTATTACCCTAGTCCCTAGACATATTATTTACTCCATGAGCGACTGAACATAATATCCAAATACAATGTTTATGGCAGGAGTACGGTGAGGTTGAAGGCCGAGGTATACATATGGCAAAGCGAGTGCTTCGTAGTTTGGGTTTGGTACTTGGATCGATATTTGCTGCATCCCTGGTTAGTGGACTGTTCAAATACAGCGCAATCCAGATTAGTTGTATTAGTTTCTCTTCCCGTGTTGTTTCTCCAGCTTTCTTAATCGCTTCTCAGTATGACTTCTTTGTATCCTTTTGCATTCAGGGTTATACCGGACTGGCCAATTTCTCCCAGTTTCTTGGTCACTATATTCCCTCTGTTGTTTGTAACTTCCAGGTACAGTATGCATGGCAATATATGTGTATTGTTGCTTGGTATGGTTTTTAATTTTTTATGATGGATCAGGAGTATCAATTTTATTATGCCAAACTTGTCGATATTTGTTCTTGGAGTTTAAAACTACATTTAGGATTGTAATATGGATGAGTCAATGTGCTCGGTTTACTTAACATCTGAGGCAGCTTTTTTCTTCCTTCTTTTTTTTGCCAAAAAGGATATTTAGCATGAACTAGAAAGCTAGCAAGTTAGTACTCCTCAAAGTATTTTAACTAGAAAGGTCACTGGAGCAAGTGCATGATGCTTTTCTGGTGGAAAACATGAATAAAAAAACGAATATTCTGTTTTATACTATCTTGCAACAGCAAACTAATTTTTTAGAGTAATAACAGCAAAACTAATCGGTGGACATCTCATTGCAGGAGTTGATTGTGACCACAGCTTCATCTGTTCTGCTTTGCATACTGGCTACGTACTACCGATAGCGATTGTGCTGGACTGCCCCCTTGTTTTGCAGTCCTGATACATTGCCACTCAATCATTTTCATCTTCATCTTCATCACGCAACCATCATCATCATCACTAAGGGGTTGTGCTCGATAACTACATGCATACTCTGTTGCGGAAACCCAAAGCTATGAGAAATTTACTCTTAGATCTGGAAATTTGCACAGCAGATAGATGTCGCTGTCCAACGGTTCCGGAGCTGAAATGGCTAACAGAAGAATTTATCATGCGAAGTGCTGATGATGTAGGAAAACTAGTTCTAGCGACCCCCAACTTACAAAGGTTTCCACATTTCTCATCCAGTTTCCTCGATGTCTTAATCCGACCGCGAAGTTGTACAACTAAAATTCTCGTGTTATCTTCTAAAAAAAATAAAAAAATAATTCTCATGTTATTCTAGTGAGCAATGAATCGCAAAGCATGAGCTCTTGTGTAGGAATACATTGTTGAGTGCTTGTCTGTTTTGGTTATGGACGTCATCTCTCATACGCAGTAGGGCGTGCAATGCAACCCACCATCCACAAGTGTCACAACCATCAAACAACTTAAATTGCTCGTTCGTACATGCTCACCCATATTCGTACTAGAGGACTAAAAACGAGGCTCCCATTCATAGCGGAGGCAGCATCAGAATGAGATCTACTCGAGCAGCATCAGAATAAGTATGTTGCGCTAGGCGCTAGCTGCTTCGTACCACCGCATCTCCGTGTGCCCCGTGCAGGGCCAATGCCAAAGCATTCTCGGAACCCGAACGAGATTCTATTCCTACTACCTCGACCGGCGCCTTCGCTCGTTTCGGCATCGCCACCCACGAGCCCATGGGCCATGGCGCATCGCATGAATCCACGGCGGGATTAAACAAGACCCGATCAGTGCCTCGGCGCAGGGCCGAGCAAATTCCACACAAATTTCCACGTCGCTTTTCTCCGAGTTGTCGTACGCGCCTCGAAAGCTACCGGGGCAACTGTATCCGTTTCGTCCTATAGCTTGTCATGTTTGAACGATCGGACGGAGTGCGGTGCTGGATGCACGTACCAAAGCACACAAACACAAAAAATAATGTGACCTGAAGCGGCTTTTTTTGTTCTTCTTTATGAATAATTTTCTGCTGTTTTGTTGCTACTTGTCCTGGTTCGTGGTGTAAGCTTGGTTGGTGTTATTTCGTGAAGTGTTTCTGTACGGGTGTACACGTGGGCAGGCCTGCATGCAGCTGCAAGTGCCACATGCATACGCGAGCATCTCGAAAAACAGGAGGGAATTGTTTGTAAAATTTATTAATGCCTAGTGTTAGAATCTACTCCCTCCGTTCCAAAATAGATGACCCAACTTTGTACTAAAGCTAGTATAAAGTTGGGTCATCTATTTTGGAACGGAGGGAGTATGCAAGATCAGCCTGGCTGTTCTATCTGCGCTGCGCTCAGGTAGCTACCTGTTCCTACTTTCCAAGTTCTATCAAATCGATAGAGACATCCCTTGCAGATTAGTGCTTCTTCCAGTCCTTTTTAATCTGCATATAAATTTTGTTTAAAATTAAAGTATCTTTACTTTAACCAAACTTATAGAGAAAAGTAGTATTAATATTCACAATACTAAATTAATATTGTTAGGTTTATTATGAATTTTAGTTCCATAGTATATATATTTAGTATTGTAGATGTTGATTAATATAAATTTGGTCAAACTTTGCAAAGTTTGACTTGACATAAATATAATACACAAACTAAAAATAACCTAAGGAGTAGTTTAGATCCAATATACAGTATAATACTAGTAGAATTTGTGACTTATCACGTGATAAGTCCAGCTCCGCCGAGCGAAGATTGTCCAAGTCCCCATCGAGCCCACGCGGGTGTGGATCCAAGTCGACACCTTTCCTTTTAGGCAAACAGTTTGAGTCCACATCAACCTGTTAAACAGTATATAGTTATAGATCAGGAGGTTGTTACTATTTGTATTTATCTCCTTATCTTCTGTAACCATACTTGTAATGTCGGCTATGCCGTGCCCTAGAGGCTGGATATATAAACTCCTCCCCGGCCGCCCTATGGGTTGTGTCGAATTCCAATCTCTTCTTCTGTTTCACATGGTATCAGGCCATCACGCGTAATCGCACGATGGGTTTCCCGACGGCCTCCGTTTCCTCCTCCGCTGCCCTCACAACCCTCTCCCTGCCCGCCGCCTTCAACGGGCCGCCGGCATCCGCCGTCCCTCCGCCTTCTGCTAGCCTTATCACCGCTAAGCTTACCACCTCCAACTTCCTCCTATGGCGCGCCCAAGTTCTTCCTCCTCTGCGCATCGCCGGGGCTACGGTCTACGTCGACGGCACCTCGCAGCCCCCGCCAAGTTCCTGGAACCGGATGACAAGGGTGAGCGCTCTCCAAACCCTGCATATGCAAACTGGTACTGTCAGGACCAGATTGTTCTCAGTTACCTCCTCACATCTCTCTCCGATGAAGTGCTGCAGCAGGTGCATCGCTTTGAGACCTCTCGCGCCATCTGGGCGCATGTCGAGGAGATGTACAACATCCGCTGCCATGCCAGCATCGTCCAGATCAAGCTGGACATGGCGGTTTTTCGGAAGGGCAACCTCTCCATGGCGGACTACTTCGCCAAGATCCGCGCCAACGCCGACCAGCTCGCTGCCGTCGGCCGTGCCATGCGTGATGAGGACATCATCACCGCCGTCCTCACCGGCCTCGACAGCGACTACGAACCTCTCATCACTGCTGCCACGACTCGTCTTGATGGCATGTCCCTTGGGGAGTTTTACTCCCACGCCATCGCTTCCGAACGTCGTCGTGAGTACAACGCCGCTCGCCTTCATCCCAGCGGCTCCTCCGTCAACTACATCGCTCGGGACTCCAACGGCAACACCAACAACAACCCTCCCAACCGGGGCAAGGGCAACTACCGTGGCAAGGGTCGTGGCAACGGCGGCGACCGCGGCGGCTACAACAACTCTCGCGGCGGTGACCGCGGGAATCGTGGCGGTGGTGGTGCGCGCCAGCAAGGCGACTTCGGCGGCAATCGCGGCGGTGACCGCGGTGACTACGGTGATCGCGATGACAACCGCGTCCAGTGCCAGCTCTGCCGCGGCCCTGGGCACTATGCCTGGGAGTGCGGCCAGCGCTACAACCACGCCTTTCAACCACAACAATCCAAGATGGCTGGTCTCGCTGCTGCATCTCCTCCTTCCATCTTAGGAGATCCCGCCTGGTTCACGGACACGGGCGCCACCGACCACATCACCGGCGACCTCGATCGCCTCACGATCCGGGAGAAGTACCCAGGAAGGGATCGCATCCACACAGCCGACGGCTCAGGTTTGCACATAGCTCATCGTGGTCATGCAATCCTTCCTACTTCTTCTGCCAATCTTAAACTTCGCAATATCTTGCATGTTCCTAATGCTGACAAAAATCTCCTTTCCGTTAATCGCCTTGCCATTGACAATCATGCTTATCTAAAGTATTACCCTACTCATTTTCTTATGAAGGATTTGATCACCAAGAGGGTTCTACTTCAAGGCAGATGTGAGAATGGGCTCTATCCCATTCGGCCATCACCTCCTCGTGCTTTGTCTTCGGTTAGGTTATCTGCTGAAGATTGGCATGCAAGACTTGGCCATCCCTCCACGCAAGTTGTTCAGCAAGTTTTATCTTCAAATAAGCCAGCTTCATCTAGTCGGTCTTTGACCCATGTGTGTGTTGGAAATATGCCCTAGAGGCAATAATAAAAGTATTATTATATTTCATTGTTCATGATAATTGTCTTTTATTCATGCTATAACTGTATTATCCGGAAATCGTAATACACGTGTGAATACATAGACCACAATATGTCCCTAGTGAGCCTCTAGTTGACTAGCTCGTTGTGATCAACAGATAGTCATGGTTTCCTGACTATGGACATTGGATGTCATTGATAACGGGATCACATCATTAGGAGAATGATGTGATGGACAAGACCCAATCCTAAGCATAGCACAAAGATCGTGTAGTTCGTTTGCTAGAGCTTTACCAATGTCAAGTATCTCTTCCTTCGACCATGAGATCGTGTAACTCCCGGATACCGTAGGAGTACCTTGGGTGTATCAAACGTCACAACATAACTGGGTGACTATAAAGGTGCATTACAGGTATCTCTGAAAGTATCTATTGGGTTGACACGGATCGAGACTGGGATTTGGCACTCCGTATGACGGAGAGGTATCTCTGGGCCCACTCGGTAAATGCATCATCATAATGAGCTCAAGGTGACCAAGGTGTTGGCCATGGGATCATGCATTACGGTACGAGTAAAGTGACTTGCCGGTAACGAGACTGAACAAGGTATTGGAATACCGATGATCGAGTCTCGGGCAAGTAACGTACCGATTGACAAAGGGAATTGTATACAGGGTTTTGATCGAATCCTCGACATCGTGGTTCAACCGATGAAATCATCGAGGAGCATGTGGGAGACAACATGGGTATCTAGATCCCGCTGTTGGTTATTCCCCGAGAGTCGTCTCGGTCATGTCTGCGTGTCTCCCGAACCCGTAGGGTCTACACACTTAAGGTTCGATGACGCTAGGGTTGTATTAATATGAGTATGCAGCATACCGAATGTTATTCGGAGTCCCGGATGAGATCCCGGACGTCACGAGGAGTTTCGGAATGGTCCGGAGGTAAAGAATAATATATAGGAAGTGGTATTTCGGCCATCGGGAAAGTTTCGGGGTCTCCCGGTAATGTACCGGGACCACCGGAAGGGTCCCGGGGGTCCACCGGGTGGGGCCACCCATCCCGGAGGGCCCCATGGGCTGAAGTAGGAGGGGAACCAGCCCATAGTGGGCTGGTGCACCCCCCTAGGCCCACCCCCTGCGCCTAGGGTTGAAACCCTAGGGGTGAGGGGGCGCCCCACTTGGCTTGGGGGGCACTCCACCCCCTTGGCCGCCGCCCCCCCTTGGAGATTGGATCTCCAGGGGCCGGCGCCCCCCCTGGAGGCCTATATAAAGGGGGGGAGGGAGGGGGGAAGCCGCACCCTTGTGCTTGGCGCCTCCCTCCCCCTGCTACACCTCGTCCTCCTCCCGTAGTCGCTTGGTGAAGCCCTGCCGGAGTTCTGCTGCATCCACCACCACGCCATCGTGCTGCTGGATCATCATCAACCTCTCCTTCCCCCTTGCTGGATCAAGAAGGAGGAGACGTCTCCCGTCCCGTACGTGTGTTGAACGCGGAGGTGCTGTCCGTTCAGCACTTGGACATCGGTGATCTGAATCACGTCGAGTACGACTCCATCATCACCTTGCAAGCTTCCGCACGCGATCTACAAGTGGTATGTAGATGCAAACTCTCTCCCATTACTCGTTGCTTAGATGAACTCATAGATGGATCTTGGTGAAACCGTAGGAAATTTTTTAATTTTCTGCAACGTTCCCCAACAGTGGCATCATGAGCTAGGTCTATGCGTAGTTCTCTAATGCACGAGTAGAACACAATTTTGTTGTGGGCGTGGATCTTGTCAACTTACTTGCCTCTACTAGTCTTTTCTTGCTTCAACGGTATTGTGGGATGAAGCGGCCCGGACCAACCTTACACGTACGCTTACGTGAGACCGGTTCCACCGATTAACATGCACTAGTTGCATAAGGTGGCTGGCGGGTGTCTGTCTCTCCCACTTTAGTTGGAGCGGATTCGATGAACAGGGCCCTTATGAAGGGTAAATAGAAGTTGACAAAATCACGTTGTGGTTATTCGTAGGTAAGAAAACGTTCTTGCTAGAACCCAATTGCAGCCACGTAAAAGATGCAACAACAATTAGAGGACGTCTAACTTGTTTTTGCAGCGATTGATCATGTGATGTGATATGGCCAGAAGTTGTGATGAATGATGAATTGTGATGTATGAGATCATGTTCTTGTAATAGGATTCACGACTTGCATGTCGATGAGTATGACAACCGGCAGGAGCCATAGGAGTTGTCTTTATTTTTTTGTATGACCTGCGTGTCATTGAAGAACGCCATGTAAACTACTTTACTTTATTGCTAAACGCGTTAGCCATAGAAGTAGAAGTAGTCGTTGGCGTGACAACTTCATGAAGACACGATGATGGAGATCATGATGATGGAGATCATGGTGTCAAGCCGGTGACAAGATGATCATGGAGCCCCGAAGATGGAGATCAATGGAGCTATATGATATTGGCCATATCATGTCACAACTATATATAATTGCATGTGATGTTTATTATGTTTATGCATCTTGTTTACTTAGGACGACGGTAGTAAATAAGATGATCCCTTAAAACAATTTCAAGAAGTGTTCTCCCCTAACTGTGCACCGTTGCTACAGTTCGTCGCTTCTAAGCACCACGTGATGATCGGGTGTGATGGATTCTTACGTTCACATACAACGGGTAAGACAGTTTTACACAGCGAAAACACTTAGGGTTAACTTGACGAGCCTAGCATGTACAGACATGGCCTCGGAACACGGAGACCGAAAGGTCGAACACGAGTCGTATGGAAGATACGATCAACATGAAGATGTTCACCGACGATGACTAGTCCGTCTCACGTGATGATCGGACACGGGCTAGTTGACTCAGATCGTGTAACACTTAGATGACTAGAGGGATGTCTAATCTAAGTGGGAGTTCATAATCTGATTAGAACTTTATTATCATGAACTTAGTCTAAAGCCTTTGCAAATATGTCTTGTAGATCAAATGGCCAACGCTCATGTCAACATGAACTTCAACACATTCCTAGAGAAAACCAAGCTGAAAGATGATGGCAGCAACTATACGGACTGGGTCCGGAACCTGAGGATCATCCTCATAGCTGCCAAGAAACAATATGTCCTAGAAGCACCATTAGGTGATCCACCTGCTCTCCCAGCACTGCAAGACGATTTGAACGTTTGGCAGACTCGTGCTGATGATTACTCCCTCGTTCAGTGCGGCATGCTTTACAGCTTAGAACCGGGGCTCCAAAAGCGTTTTGAGCATCACGGAGCATATGAGATGTTCGAAGAGCTGAAACTAGTTTTCCAAGTTCATGCCCGGGTCGAGAGATATGATGTCTCCGACAAGTTCTACAGTTGTAAGATGGAGGAAAACAGTTCTGTCAGTGAGCACATCCTGAAGATGTCTGGGTTGCACAACCGTATGACCCAGCTGAACATTAACCTCCCAGATGAGGCGGTCATTGACAGAATCCTCCAGTCGCTCCCACCAAGCTACAAGAGCTTTGTGATGAACTACAACATGCAGGGGATGGTGAAGACCATTCCTGAAGTGTTCTCGATGCTGAAGTCAGCAGAGGCTGAAATCAAGAAAGAACATCAAGTGTTGATGGTCAATAAGACCACTAAGTTCAAGAAGGGCAAGGGTAAGAAGAACTTCAAGAAGGACGGCAAAGATGTTGCCGCGCCCGGTAAGCCATTTGCCGGGAAGAAGTCAAAGAATGGACCCAAGCCTGAGACTGAGTGCTTTTATTGCAAGGGGAAGGGTCACTGGAAGCGAAACTGCCCCAAATACTTAGCGGATAAGAAGGCCGGCAACACTAAAGGTATATTTGATATACATGTAATTGATGTGTACCTTACCAGTACTCGTAGTAACTCCTGGGTATTTGATACCGGTGCCGTTGCTCATATTTGTAACTCACAGCAGGAGCTGCGGAATAAACGGAGACTGGCAAAGGACGAGGTGACGATGCGCGTCGGGAATGGTTTCAGAGTCGATGTGATCGCCGTCGGCATGCTGCCTCTACATTTACCCATGGGATTAGTTTTGAACCTTAATAATTGTTATTTAGTGCCAAGTTTGAGCATGAACATTGTATCTGGATCTTGTTTAATACGAGATGGCTACTCATTTAAGTCTGAGAATAATGGTTGTTCGATTTATATGAGAGATATGTTTTATGGTCATGCTCCGATGGTCAATGGTTTATTCTTAATGAATCTCGAGCGTAATATTACACATGTTCATAGTGTGGATGCCAAAAGATGTAAAGTTGATAACGATAGTCCCACATACTTGTGGCACTGCCGCCTTGGTCACATTGGTGTCAAGCGCATGAAGAAGCTCCATGCTGATGGAATTTTAGAGTCTCTTGATTATGAATCGTTCGACACATGCGAACCATGCCTCATGGGCAAAATGACCAAGACTCCGTTCTCCGGAACAATGGAGCGAGCAGCCAACTTGTTGGAAATCATACATACCGATGTGTGCGGTCCAATGAGCGTTGAGGCTCGCGGAGGATATCGTTATGTTCTCACCCTCACTGATGACTTGAGTAGATATGGGTATGTCTACTTAATGAAACACAAGTCTGAGACCTTTGAAAAGTTCAAGGAATTTCAGAATGAGGTGGAGAATCAACGTGACCGAAAGATAAAGTTCCTACGATCAGATCGTGGAGGAGAATACTTAGGTCACGAATTTGGTACACACTTAAGGAAATGTGGAATCGTTTCACAACTCACGCCGCCTGGAACACCTCGGCAAAATGGTGTGTCCGAACGTCGTAATCGCACTCTATTGGATATGGTGCGGTCTATGATGTCTCTTACCGATTTACCGCTGTCATTTTGGGGATACGCTCTAGAAACAGCTACATTCACTTTAAATAGGGCACCGTCTAAATCCGTTGAGACGACACCGTATGAATTATGGTTTGGGAAGAAACCTAAGCTGTCGTTTCTAAAAGTTTGGGGATGCGATGCTTATGTCAAGAAACTTCAACCTGAAAAGCTCGAACCCAAGTCGGAAAAATGCGTATTCATAGGATACCCTAAGGAAACTGTCAGGTATACCTTCTACTTAAGATCCGAAGGCAAGATCTTTGTTGCCAAGAACGGATGCTTTCTGGAAAAAGAGTTTCTCTCGAAAGAAGTAAGTGGGAGGAAAGTAGAACTCGATGAAGTACTACCTCTCGAATGGGAAAGTGGTGCAGCTCAGGAAAATGTTCCTGTTATGCCCACACCAAATGAAGAGGAAACCAATGATGATGATCAAGGTACTTCGGATCAAGTTGCTACTGAACTTCGTAGGTCCACAAGGACACGTTCCGCACCAGAGTGGTACGGCAACCCTGTCCTGGAAATCATGTTGTTAGACAACGGTGAACCTTCGAACTATGAAGAAGCGATGGCGGGCCCAGATTCCAACAAATGGCTTAAAGCCATGAAATCCGAGATAGAATCCATGTATGAAAACAAAGTATGGACTTTGACAGACTTGCCCGATGATCGGCGAGCGATAGAAAACAAATGGATTTTTAAGAAGAAGACGGACGCGGATGGTAATGTTACCATTTATAAAGCTCGACTTGTCGCTAAGGGTTATCGACAAGTTCAAGGGATTGACTACGACGAGACATTCTCTCCCGTAGCGAAGCTGAAGTCCGTCCGAATCATGTTAGCAATTGCCGCATATCATGACTATGATATATGGCAGATGGACGTCAAAACGGCATTCCTTAACGGACATCTTAAGGAAGAGCTGTATATGATGCAGCCGGAAGGTTTTGTCGATCCTAAGAACGCTAACAAAGTTTGCAAGCTCCAGTGATCCATTTATGGACTGGTGCAAGCATCTCGGAGTTGGAACATTCGCTTTGATGAGATGATCAAAGCGTTTGGGTTTATGCAGACTTATGGAGAAGCTTGCGTTTACAAGAAAGTGAGTGGGAGCTCTGTAGCATTTCTCATATTATATGTAGATGACATACTCTTGATGGGAAATAATATAGAACTTCTGGACAGCATTAAGGCCTACTTGAATAAGTGTTTTTCAATGAAGGACCTTGGAGAAGCTGCTTATATATTAGGCATCAAGATCTATAGAGATAGATCGAGACGCCTCATAGGTCTTTCACAAAGCACATACCTTGATAAGATTTTGAAGAGGTTCAAAATGGATCAGTCCAAGAAAGGGTTCTTGCCTATGTTACAAGGTGTGAGATTGAGCTCAGCTCAGTCACCGACCACGGCAAAAGATAAAGAAGAGATGAGTGTCATCCCCTATGCTTCAGCCATAGGATCTATTATGTATGCCATGCTGTGTACCAGACCCGATGTAAACCTTGCCGTAAGTTTGGTAGCAAGATACCAAAGTAATCCCGGCAAGGAACACTGGACAGCGGTCAAGAATATCCTGAAGTACCTGAAAAGGACAAAGGATATGTTTCTCGTTTATGGAGGAGACGAAGAGCTCGTCGTAAAGGGTTACGTCGACGCTAGCTTCGACTCAGATCTGGATGACTCTAAGTCACAAACCGGATACATGTATATGTTGAATGGTGGAGCAGTAAGCTGGTGCAGCTGCAAGCAGAGCGTCGTGGCGGGATCTACGTGTGAAGCGGAGTACATGGCAGCCTCAGAGGCAGCGCATGAAGCGATTTGGGTGAAGGAGTTCATCACCGACCTAGGAGTCATACCCAATGCGTCGGGGCCGATCAAACTCTTCTGTGACAACACTGGAGCCATTGCCCTTGCCAAGGAGCCCAGGTTTCACAAGAAGACTAGGCACATCAAGCGTCGTTTCAACTCCATCCGTGAAAATGTTCAAGATGGAGACATAGAGATTTGCAAAGTGTAAACGGATCTGAATGTCGCAGATCCGTTGACTAAACCTCTCTCGCGGGCAAAACATGATCAACACCAGAACTCTATGGGTGTTCGATTCATCACAATGTAACTAGATTGGGGACTCTAGTGCAAGTGGGAGACTGTTGGAAATATGCCCTAGAGGCAATAATAAAAGTATCATTATATTTCATTGTTCATGATAATTGTCTTTTATTCATGCTATAACTGTATTATCCGGAAATCGTAATACACGTGTGAATACATAGACCACAATATGTCCCTAGTGAGCCTCTAGTTGACTAGCTCGTTGTGATCAATAGATAGTCATGGTTTCCTGACTATGGACATTGGATGTCATTGATAACGGGATCACATCATTAGGAGAATGATGTGATGGACAAGACCCAATCCTAAGCATAGCACAAAGATCGTGTAGTTCGTTTGCTAGAGCTTTACCAATGTCAAGTATCTCTTCCTTCGACCATGAGATCGTGTAACGCCCGGATACCGTAGGAGTGCCTTGGGTGTATCAAACGTCATAACATAACTGGGTGACTATAAAGGTGCATTACAGGTATCTCCGAAAGTATCTATTGGGTTGACACGGATCGAGACTGGGATTTGGCACTCCGTATGACGGAGAGGTATCTCTGGGCCCACTCGGTAATGCATCATCATAATGAGCTCAAGGTGACCAAGGTGTTGGCCACGGGATCATGCATTACGGTACGAGTAAAGTGACTTGCCGGTAACGAGACTGAACAAGGTATTGGGATACCGACGATCGAGTCTCGGGCAAGTAGCGTACCGATTGACAAAGGGAATTGTATACAGGGTTTTGATCGAATCCTCGACATCGTGGTTCAACCGATGAAATCATCGAGGAGCATGTGGGAGCCAACATGGGTATCCAGATCCCGATGTTGGTTATTGCCCGAGAGTCGTCTCGGTCATGTCTGCGTGTCTCCCGAACCCGTAGGGTCTACACACTTAAGGTTCGGTGACGCTAGGGTTGTATGAATATGAGTATGCAGCATACCGAATGTTGTTCGGAGTTCCGGATGAGATCCCAGACGTCACGAGGAGTTTCGGAATGGTCCGGAGGTAAAGAATAATATATAGGAAGTGGTATTTCGGCCATCGGGAAAGTTTCGGGGTCTCCCGGTAATGTACCGGGACCACCGGAAGGGTCCCGGGGGTCCACCGGGTGGGGCCACCCATCCCGGAGGGCCCCATGGGCTGAAGTAGGAGGGGAACCAGCCCATAGTGGGCTGGTGCACCCCCCTAGGCCCACCCCCTGCGCCTAGGGTTGAAACCCTAGGGGTGGGGGGCGCCCCACTTGGCTTGGGGGGCACTCCACCCCCTTGGCCGCCGCCCCCCCTTGGAGATTGGATCTCCAGGGGCCGGCGCCCCCCTGGAGGCCTATATAAAGGGGGGGAGGGAGGGGGGCAGCCGCACCCTTGTGCTTGGCGCCTCCCTCCCCCTGCTACACCTCGTCCTCCTCTCGTAGTCGCTTGGCGAAGCCCTGCCGGAGTTCTGCTGCATCCACCACCACGCCGTCGTGCTGCTGGATCATCATCAACCTCTCCTTCCCCCTTGCTGGATCAAGAAGGAGGAGACGTCTCCCGTCCCGTACATGTGTTGAACGCGGAGGTGCTGTCCGTTCAGCACTTGGACATCGGTGATCTGAATCACGTCGAGTACGACTCCATCATCACCTTGCAAGCTTCCGCACGCGATCTACAAGTGGTATGTAGATGCAAACTCTCTCCCATTACTCGTTTCTTAGATGAACTCATAGATGGATCTTGGTGAAACCGTAGGAAAAATTTTAATTTTCTGCAACGTTCCCCAACAGTGTGTAATGCTTGTCAGCAAGGCAAAGCACACCAGCTACCTTTCCCTAGATCATCGAGTGTTTCTTCCGTTCCCTTAGAACTTGTTTTTTCGGATGTGTGGGGACCTGCCAAAACTTCTTCTAGCGGGTTCCAGTACTATGTCTCATTCATTGATGATTATAGTAAGTTTGTTTGGATTTACCTTCTCAAACGGAAATGTGATGTGTTTGATGTTTTTCGTGATTTTCTTGCTCACGTTGAACGCCTCTTGTCTCGCAAAATTCTATGTGTCCAGTCCGACTGGGGTGGTGAGTACGAGAAACTCAGCAACACCTTTTTTCGTCAACTTGGTATTATGCATCACGTTTCCTGTCCACACACACATCAACAGAACGGTTCTGCCAAAAGAAAACACCGTCACATTGTTGACATGGGGTTATCTCTGTTATCACATGCGTCAATGCCTCTTGGTTTTTGGGATGAGGCATATCTTTCAGCTTGCTATCTCATCAATCGCCTCCCTAGTCGTGTCATTGGCAACACAAGTCCTATGGAAAAATTGTTTAACACCAAACCCAACTATACATCTCTCTGTACGTTTGGGTGTGCTTGTTGGCCCAACTTGCGCCCATACAACACACATAAACTAGCTTTTCGCTCTCAACAGTGTGTATTTGTTGGGTACAGCATTCGTCACAAGGGCTACAAGTGTCTACACTTGCCCACTGCCCGCGTGTACATTTCTCGCGATGTCACGTTTGACGAAACAATTTTTCCATTCGCTAGTACTCTGCCCTCTCCCGTACCACCCAGAGTAGCCGAACATGCCATCTTATTATTTCCGCATGACCACATGAACTATTGTACACCTGGTTTGCGTGCTAACTTGGATGCAGGATCCCCCACGGCGCAGAAAATCCCAAGCGAAACCACCACGGGATCCCAGGCGGATCCCGGTGATCGATCCGAGGCTGATCTGGTATCGGATCCCGCGCTGTCAGAGGACAGCGACGCGCCTTCCCCCGCGCCTGGCAGCGGCGGTGCAGCGGCCTCTCCAGTGGGCCGCGTGGCGCCCATTGACGGGCCGGTCTCCCCTCCACCCGCACCCGCGGCTCCACCCGCGCCAGTGGCGGGATCCACACCTGGGCCGACCTCCCTCCAGCCCGACAGGCCTCGGGCCGAGCCACACGTGGCCTCCGGGCAGTCGGCTGCTGCCGTTTCTGCCGCTCCGCCATCTTCCGGCTTGGGATCCCAGGAAGATCTCAGTCCCGCCCGCTCTGCCGCTGGTACGGGATCCCAGGAGGATCTCCCGCCTGGATCTTCTGCTCCGCGGAGATCCGATGCTCCGCCCGGCCACACCATGGTGACTCGTCTACGTGACAACACACGCAAGGCCATGCAACGCACCGATGGCACGGTCGTGTATGACCCCTCTCGACGTGCGTTTCTCGCCTCGCGGGAACCTACTGATCATCGTGAAGCTCTCCAGTCTCCCGCGTGGCGTGCGGCCATGCAACTCGAGCTGTCGGCTCTTCATCACAATGGCACTTGGTCCTTGGTTCCACCGCCGTCTAATGTCAACGTCATTGACTGCAAATGGGTTTTTAAACTCAAACACAAGGCGGATGGCACAGTTGATCGTCATAAGGCACGACTCGTTGCCAAAGGGTTCAAACAACGATATGGCTTGGACTATGATGATACGTTCAGTCCTGTCGTCAAACCGGTCACTGTTCGCTTGGTTCTCTCCATTGCGGTCTCTCGTGGATGGTGTTTGCGTCAGCTGGATGTCCAAAACGCCTTTCTTCATGGTGTGCTTCAGGAGGAGGTGTACATGCGACAACCACCTGGTTTTGTGGATCCACGGGCACCACGACATCTCTGCAAGCTACGAAAGGCAATCTATGGGCTTAAACAAGCTCCTCGGGCGTGGTACTCCCGGCTCAGTGCTCGGCTTCTTCAACTTGGTTTTGTGGCATCTAAGGCGGACACCTCGTTGTTTGTCTTTCATCATGCTCGAGTCACCATGCTTATGCTTGTTTATGTGGACGATATCATTGTGGCCAGCTCGTCGCCTCCTGCTACCACCAAGTTGCTTGCTGATCTTCAGGCGTCCTTTGCTATCAAAGATCTCAGCCCTCTGCATTACTTCCTTGGAGTTGAGGTGAAATCATCGCCAAGCGGGATTGTACTTTCTCAACAGAAGTATATTGGCGACATTCTTCATCGAGCAAATATGGAGAATTGCAATGTCTCCACCACACCCATGTCTTCGGCCGAGAAACTCACCAAGGAAAGTGGGTCGCCATTGTCTCAAGATGACAGCACCAAGTATCGTAGCCTGGTTGGAGCCCTTCAATACCTAACGCTTACCAGGCCAGATATATCCTTTGCAGTAAACCGTGTTTGCCAGTTTCTCCATGCACCCACAACTACACATCTCTCAGCAGCCAAACGGATCTTGAGATACTTAAAGTATACTCGGAGCATGGGTCTCTCTATAAGGAAGTCTCCTTCTATGCTGTTGAGTTGTTTCTCTGATGCAGATTGGGCAGGGTGCAGTGATGATCGGAGATCTACTGGTGGTTTTGCTGTCTTTCTTGGTCCTAATCTTGTATCCTGGAGTTCGAGGAAACAAGCCACGGTTTCTCGCTCAAGCACAGAGTCTGAATATAAAGCACTTGCAAATGGAACAACTGAGATAATCTGGATCCAATCAGTCCTTGGTGAACTTGGGGTTTTCTTGGCAAGACCACCAGTGTTGTGGTGTGATAACTTGGGAGCTACTTATCTATCTGCTAATCCAGTATTTCATGCAAGGACTAAGCACATAGAGGTAGACTTTCACTTCGTTCGAGAGAGAGTTGCAGCCAAGGCACTAGATGTTCGGTTCATCTCTTCTAAAGAGCAAGTTGCTGATATATTCACAAAGCCATTGGCTGAGACAATGTTTGTCTCAAATAGATACAATCTGAATCTTCTTGAGGGAAGTTTAGATTGAGGGGGGGGGGTGTTAAACAGTATATAGTTATAGATCAGGAGGTTGTTAGTATTTGTATTTATCTCCTTATCTTCTGTAACCATACTTGTAATTTCGGCTATGCCGTGCCCTAGAGGCCGGATATATAAACTCCTCCCCGGCCACCCTATGGGTTGTGCCGAATCCCAATCTCTTCTTCTGTTTCACACAACCTACGAATAGGTGTTTCTTAACCACGCATTGATTATCAGTTGTGTGCATCTTCGGATGTTGAGAACGAGAGACTGTTTTTTTGACCATGAGACCGAGAGACTGTTAGTGTTAACTTAGTTGCATAGGTCTACTTCATGTTTCATCATGAGGTAATAGCACCAGGAGTCCCAGAACTTGGAATGGATGTGATGATTTGGTCCCAAACTTGCAAAAGGCAACTATTGAGTCACACAACTTGCAGCCAATGTGCAAATTTGGTCCCAGCCAATCAGAGCACGACAAGTGGAGCCTAGTCAGCACAGCCGGTCAGCCCAGCGCCTTTTGCATTTACCCCCCCTGTACTTTGCACTAATCAACCCGCACTACAGCTGCCTGGGGATATTCTACTGCTCCACTCCACTCCACTCCACTCACTCATCTTTCTCTGCTCTCGACCATCTCCTGCTCCCCAGCTAGTCGCCGCCGTCCAGATCGCCACCGCCGTCCGTCTAGCTCGCCACCGCCGTCCGTCTAGCTCGCCGCCATGGTGTCTTGGAGTGAAGGATCCAGCTCTTCGTCTGACGGGTACTCTGTCACAAGTGAGGTTAGCTCCAGATCCAGTATAAACATACTCACTTGCATTTAGGGTTAGCAATGGGGAATTTTTGCTGACAACAATTTTTTCTAGGCTCCTGCTCCTGCCACCATTTTCTGCTCTGAGTGGAGAGGCCTGGCTCCAGATCTTGCAGCTAGATGTGAACATCAGTGTGTCTGTGAGAAGTTAGTTTCCTTTGAATCAGTTGACAGTGGAAGGAGGTATCTTGCTTGTGCACAAAAGGTTAGCAGATCTCTAATTAAGGCCATCAAATCTTGTAGTGTGGCATTTAACTGTGGATTAGTGCATCAATATTTAACTGTGGATTAGTGCATCAATATAGTTTATTGAGCAAAATCAGTTCACTGAAGAAAACAGTATTTAGTCAACTGAAGTTTTGGTTATGCTAAGAATTATGATAGTGTTGTATTAATAGATCTGGTACAAGCTTTGCCATTTATCTAAAAATGTTTTCTTTCTTATTTTGTAGGAAATACCTAAATGCAACTTTGTGGAGTGGATTGATCCTGAATGGCCTGCCACTCTGAAGATGAGTTTAGCCAGGGTTTGGGGCATGTATCAAGATGAGAACAAGCTAAGGCTCAGGGAAAATGTAGTTAATGCTGAAGAGAATTTTAGGGTTGTGAAAGAGAAGGAACAGATGGAAAAGGGTCTGAGGTTTTTTAAACTAGATTTTGCTAAGATGGTGGCTGACAAGGAGCAGGCAATTACTGAATTGGGCAATGCAAGACTTGTTGTTTCTGACCTGAAGCAAGAGCTTGAGAAGAAGAAGATGTCTGATAAATCTAGCACTACCATTCATCAGGTTGTGAGGGCTAAGGCAGAGAAAGAGAGGGATGAGATGAAGCAAAAGATGGACAGCATGAAGCAAAAGATGGACAACATGAAGGAACAGATGGACAACATGAAGGAAGAGTTGGACATAGTTGTGTCACAGAGGGATAACCTGAAGAAGGAGAAGAAGAAACTTGAGTACATGATTGGTGATTTATTCAGGCACAAGGAGGAGAACAAGAGCAAGATAAGGAGGTTGAAGGAGATCTTAGATGAATTTGAGTAATTTGTTGCTAGTGTAATGCTGCCTTAAGATGGACCTTTTAATTAGTTGTATTCCTGTAGTGAACTTGGTTAATTTCCATGGCACTGATTATGTATGACTGCTCTAAGTTAACTTATTTCCTATATGTATGACTGCTCTGAATTTGTCTTAATTTAATGTTTAGTTAACTGAAGATTTAGTTATGTATGACTGCTCTGAATTTGGCTGAAGTTTCAGTTAACTTGGTTGAATTGACAGTGTAACTGAAGATTCAGTTAACTGAAGATGTGTCAGTTAACATGTTAAACTGAAGATTCAGTTAACTGAAGATGTGTCAGTTAACATGTGTTAAACCTAAGATGTGTCAGTTAACATGTTAAACTGAAGATGTTTATGTTACTGAAGATAACCTCTAAGATAACCTAAGATAAGCCAAGATTATGTTAATATCCAGTTTCACTGAAGATGTGTCAAACCTAAGATTCAGTGACACTAAAAAGAGTTAAACCTACAGCAAAATTATGTTAATATCCAGTTTCACTGAAGATTCAGTTAATATTCAGTTATCTGAATATCCAGTTCACTGAATATTCAGTGAAGTGCAAATTCAGTTAAGATTATGAATTTGTTTCAGTTAACTAAAAAGAGTTAAACCTACAGCAGCAATTCAAACACAGCAGCATCAGCAACATGCCATACACAGCAGCAGCAGCATGGCAAACATAGTAGCAGCAGCATTGTAACCAAAAATAACAGAACAAAATAGCAAGCATAGTAGCATTGCAGCATAGCATCATCTGATCATCATAGCATAAGTTTCAGCAAACATTGCAGCAGATCAAGCATAACTTTGCACCAGTTCCCACAGCAGATTACAAATAACTTATGTGCTGAACTTATAAGCAGCACACCTAACTTAACTAAACGCAAAATAGCACTACACTAACTTATATGCTGAACTTATAAGCAGCATACCTAACTACTTGACCTTCTTCTTCGCTCCTTCTTCAGTCGTTCTTCACATCTTCAGTCGCTTGAGACGCTCGGAGCGGCGCACCTCCACTGGAGAAGATCTCTTCTTGCCGATCCTTGCCGGCTCCGCCGCCGCGTCCTGCTTGGGCTCCTCCTCCACCAGCTCCTGCTTGACGATGTCAGGCACATCTGGGAGCACCTCCACATCAATCGGGAGGTCTCTGTCGCCCTCCTTGGCGTTGTGGACTGGCGCGACCATTTGGATCTCATCCTCCTCCGCCTCTTCTTCGTCGTCTGACAGGACAACGAGCAACACCTCGACCGTGTCAGACGACGCATACGAGTCAAAGGAGTCCGAATCTCCTCTGTAGCCCGAGTCGTTGTCGGAGTTCACCTTGCAGTACTCCGAGTCGGACGACAGAGAGACGTCGTCATCGTCGATGTGGACGAGGGGCGCCGGCGCAGGCAGGGCCAGAACCATGTCGTGGACGCGCTGCATCCTAGACCACACACGCTTCGGATCCGGCTGCGGCTGCGGCGTGGTGGCGGACCTGTACATGCACCAACGCGCGCGCTGCCTCGGATCGTCGGTGCGCGTCTCCGCCATTGCGAAGCGGAGGATGTTGGCCGGAGGGGTACCTGGGCTGTCCACGAGAGCGCGCCTCTTCTCGTCGTCGGTCATCACGTCGATGAGGCCCCGCGCGTGGTTCGCAAGCATTTCGACGCTGGGGAACCACCGACCTATCTCCTGGAGCTCCGCGTGCGCGACCTCGTCGTTGCCTGCCAGCTCGTTGACCATCCTCTGCCATGCAGGGTGGTTGTCCATGGCGTCGGCGGCGGCGTCGAGATGGCCGGCGAGGGTTTTCTTGGGGTGGAGTGGGAGGTGGGGAGCGTAGAGCCCGAGGCGTCGTGAAATGGAAGTGGTGAGTGGGGGCGGTGGGCGGTGGGTGGTGGCCTCTTAATAGGAGTGGAAGAGCGAACGACACCACTCTGATTAGCACATACAGTTTATTTTGGTATAACAACCGTGGCAATGAGTATCTACCAAGATCACTAGTACTAGCGCACTGGCAAGGAGTTCAAGTTATCAAACAAAAGGTCTTGGGTTCGATACCCAGGACAAACAATTTTTTTCTTTAATTATTTTTAATTAACTACAGTAGTATTCACTCCAAAACAGATTAGTCCTCAGTTAACAACAACACTATTGACTGCAAAACTTTTTTTAAATCTTTTTTTCAGTTCAAAGCAGCAAAATTCAGTTGACACTGTAAAATTCAGTTTAAAGCAGCAAAAATTTAGTTGACACAACAAATTTGAAAAGGCTTTTTCCAGTCGAACATTCATTTGCCATTCATCATTGACTTATCCCCTAGTTTTGCATCATAGTTTAGTTACAAAAAAGGCAATTAATGCCAATATTTGCCATCAAAAAGTGGCAAATTAAGCAAATGTTTTGCCATCAAAAAGTGGCACCTTAAGCCACTGTTAGGCCAGTCATTGTGTTACAACACATTAGGCCTCTACAAAAATATGGAACTGTAATGTCCCACAATCTCAGGGATCAGGAGCCAGAAATTCTTCAGGAGGATCATTCAGGTCTGGAATCTCCACTCTCCTCTCCTCTCCAAACAGTAGCCAGTATGCCCTATCACCTGGCATACCTCCTCTCCCCCCTGTTCCTCTTCCTGCAACATGAGTTGCTCCTCTCCCTCCACCTGCAGTTGCATTTCCCCCTCTTCCTCTGCCTGAAGCTGCTGCTGCCCCTCTTCCTCTGCCTGAAGCTGCTGCTGCCCCTCTTCCTCTGCCTGAAGCTGCTGTTGCTCCTCCTCCTCTGCCTGAAGCTGCTGTTGCTCCTCTTCCTCTGCGTGCATCTGGGTTCCTTTGTCTTTTCCTCCCCCTTCCCCTACCAGAAGCTTGAGAGCCTTCTCCTCTCTCAAGTACTGTCCTTGCCCTCGTTTGCCTACCTACATTCATTTCTGTAGTGACTCTTGGCTGAGGTATTGCAGCACCTGCAGCAAGAACAAATGAAGACTGCTCTGGTAGTGGGCCATGAACTCTATTTGGAGCTCTTCTTAAAAGTTCTTTTTGACTCATGCTGTAGACCATACTGGTTGGTGACTGCATTGGATCTAGTATAGGATCAGCCTGACTAGGGAATATGTTCTGCACAAAAGCATTGAGCAATTGAGTCATGTACAGCAAAATTCAGAGAACTACATTAAATTCAGAGCACTAGAGTGATTTCAGTAAATTCAGAGAACTACAGTAAAATGCAGTAAATTCAGTAACCTGAAGAAATATGGGGTCATCATAGTTTTCATCAACTAGCTCTACACCTTCTTCAATGAGAGCTTCCTGCCATCTGTAATGGCCCTTCCTGTTGTGATCAGCTCTACCACAAATTGAGCAGTGCATTGTAACACCTTTCTTGTTCAAAACCCTAACACCATTCTTCATCTTCTCCTCAGGAGTCTTCTTCCTGTTTTTCTTGGGCCTTCCCAACTGTTTTGTAAACACAGGTGGATACACCTTGTAAGCATTCTGTACCTCCCACACATTTGGGTCTCCTAAAGGGACAAGAGTATATCCATATGCTTTCAGATATGTCCTGACAGTGTAGCACTTATGCACCAATGTCTCTGGGTCAATCCTCTCCTCCCTGCAACAAGCTATTGAATGCCCACATGGTACTCCTGACAACTGCCATCTCCTGCAATCACATGTGTACAAACCAAGATCAACTGTGTAGCTATTGTTACCTGACTGAACTCTGAACATCTGTTGGCCAGCTTCAGATACATGGCAGTTAGCAGCAAATTCAGTGTTCTTGTCCAATTTCTTCTTGATCTTTGGGCATATTCTCTGCCCTGCCCACTTTTCTATAGCTTCACTTTGCTTACTCACCATCCTGTGCATTATCTTGTAAAAAATGTACTCAAGCATGCTTAGCACTGGCATTTCTCTACCCTCTAGGATATAACTGTTAAAAACTTCAGAGTTATTGTTCAGGAGGATGTCACATTTTGGAAATTCACTGAAGAATGCTTTGCACCAAGTTTTCCACTCAAGTCTTTTAGTCCAGTGGAAAGCAGCTGAGCTGTGACCATCCATTTTTTCACAGTTCTCTCTCCACTTCAACTTGTTTGGTGATCTAGCAATGGCCCACAGGTCTTGCTTCAGTACCTCTCCTTTGTGCTTCTCATTGAAATTTTGGTAAATATGCCTCACACAAAACCTGTGCTCTGCATCTGGCCAAACTTTGTGGACAGCATTTATCAGACCTTTCTGCTTGTCACTCATAAGTGTGAAAGGAGCAGTGTTGGTGATGTTTAGATCATCTTTCAAAGTTGTGAGAAACCACTCCCAAGAACTTGTGCATTCTACTTCCACCCAGCCCATAGCAATGGGGTAAATGCAGTCATTAGGATCAATGCCAACTGCACTAAGCAGCACACCTTTAAACCTAGTTTTCATATGACAACCATCTATGAAGATAATAGGCCTGCAGCCCTTAAGCCAGCCTCTCTTACATGCATCATATGACCAATACAGTGTTTTCAAACATTTTCTGCCCATTGGAAATTTTGTATCTCTGACCAGTCCAGTTGTCAGCAAAAAAGTTGAGCCAGGGTTCTTCTGTCTTAATTCATGTCCATAATCCCATAGTCTACTGAATTGCTCCTCTTCATCACCATGGATCTCCTTCAGTGCTGCTGTCCTAGCCCTAGCTAACTTCCATCTATTAGGGGTGCAATTAAACTCCTTTGTTATTTTCCTTGAAAATGTTCCAAGTGACATCTTCTGGTCATCTCTGAATTCTTCTATGAAATAGTTGCAAAGGAATTTAGCTGTCATGTCCTTGAGCCTCCACTTCTTCTGACACATATGATCACCATAGTAGGCCTTAATGACAAATCCTCCTGTCCTGTTGTCATTGCCAGCCTTAAGCAGCCATGGACAATCACTCTGACAAACTGCATGAAATCTGATCTTGTTATTTTTCAACTTTTTGATTTGCACTCTGTTCTTTATTGAATATGAAGTAATAGCTTTCCTCAGCTCAACCACATCAGCAAAGACCATCCCTACTTTAAATACAGGGTTTTTCATGTCCACCATGGAATTGAAAGCTTTGAACTTGTACATCAGTTGCTCTTCTTCTTCTCTTGACAGATTCAAATCTTCATCATCAAGTTCATACTTAGGTTCCACCTCTTCCTCCTCTTGCTCAACTTCATCAACATCAAAGTCAATGTTATCTTCATAAAGATCATCATCTCCATCATCTATGTCATAATCACTGTCACTGAAATCTGTATCTAAAAGCACTACATCTTCTGCAACATCAGTCAGCAAGTGATCTTCTTCAGCAAAATCAGTCAGCAACTCATCTGCTATTGCAACATCAAAAAGCAACTCCTCTCCTTGTGCAACATCATTCACCAACTGCTCTCCTTCTGCAGCATCAGTCAGCAAAAGCCCTTCTTCTGCAAGATTAACCAGAAAATTGTCAGCTTCTGTCTCCTGTGTTGCAAAGTCTGAATTTGGATCTTCAGCATTGACTGAAATGATGCTGTGAGAACTAGCTGTACTGGCTGCAACATTTGGGTTTACCACTCTGATAGGATTCTCTACTGTTCCCACTGTACATATCAAATCTTGCCTGAAATTACTGATGAAATCTGCATGATCAACCATGATTGAAAGAACCTTATGCTGAGCACTGGCTGTTATCATTTTCTGCACATCCTCATCACCTCTGATTCTGAGCATACCATCTGAAATTGTTTTGTCAGGCATGCACCAATAAATGATGTACTCACTGACAGAATATC
This sequence comes from Triticum dicoccoides, assembly GCF_002162155.2. NCBI lineage: Eukaryota > Viridiplantae > Streptophyta > Magnoliopsida > Poales > Poaceae > Triticum > Triticum dicoccoides. Next base: position 320,503,542 of record NC_041381.1, on the reverse strand, counting down.
CCAACCAAAGCAGGTGCTCTTCAATGACTGCATATGAGAATGTGCCAGCATCAACATAGTCAAGCACCTCCACTGAAGGATTATAGTACTCCATGTTATTGATTGGTCCACAGAAAATCCCACCATGTTCCAGTTCCAATGTGAAGAAAGGGGTGTCCACACTGAGTCCCATTGCTGAATCACAAACTACAACAACACAGTGCAGAATGTAAGCATAATCATCAATAAAAATAACTGAATAAATACATTGAACTGAGTTAACTGAACTTTTTTCAGTTAACTGTAAATTGGAACTGAATTCAGTTAACAGAAGAAATTCAGTTAACTACAGCTTGCAAATTAACTCAACATAAGCAGTAACAAACTGATGATTTAGCATGGCTAATGTTCAAACTAAGTACTAAGCACAAACCATAAACTACTTACCTCAAACACTGGCCTACATTGGCCAGACAAAGTTTACATTTTTTACAATGCAAATGCTGCCCCCTAAGCACAAACCCTAGGCCAAATTGGCACTTGTATTTGCAAAACAGTATGTACATACTAGCCACAAACCTAAAGTCTGGCCGAAAAGGATTACAAACAAGAACCCTAGGTTCTTGCCTAAATCCCCAACTTCACCCAAAACCCTAGGCGGCTACAATTGAGTACCAAATAACCAGTATGAGGTCGCGGGAAGCACTACAACCGCAAACTACCAACCAATGCGGCTAAAACGAGCTCAAAACTGGTTGATCCAACGGGGAAGACAACACCGACCGAGAGGGTTGACATCGAGCACATAGAGGAGGAACAGAGCAGAGAGGAGGAACAGAAGAGAGAGAACTAACCATAATCCGGAGGGTTGACAGCGAATGGCCGAACTTGATGCGCGGTAGGCGGCGGCGGCACACTGCCGGTGAAGTCCGGCGACGAGGACATGGCTCCCGAGCGCAGCCAGCACGGCCTGTCGGCCGGTCACGGACAGGGGGGAGAGAGCTACGAATGATTGGGCCAGGGGAGGGAGAACCAATAAATTCAGGTGAAAAGTGCGGTGTAGTGCGGGTTGATTAGTGCAAAGTACAGGGGGTAAATGCAAAAGGCACTGGGCTGACCGGCTGTGCTGACTAGGCTCCACTTGTCGTGCTCTGATTGGCTGGGACCAAATTTGCACATTGGCTGCAAGTTGTGTGACTCAATAGTTGCCTTTTGCAAATTTGGGACCAAATCATCACATCCATTCCAAGTTCTGGGACTCCTGGTGCTATTACCTCCTTCATCATTGTCGTACAATTTCAGTAGCCAGCCAGGTTCAAGGAAAACTACATGTGTTGCTGCATGATACAGACAGATTACGGATTGGAGAAGCACGAAGATACAAGCGTGCGCCACGCCAGCCACGTGAGCACACCCGAGTCAGTAGCCGAGCATGCAAGTGCTTTTGGAGTCGGCTTGGATTTTCTTTTTTGCTGACAACATTGGAGTCAGCTTGGATATGTTCCGTAACCCGCGTCGATTCTAATCATACCCGAAAAGAAAATGACATGTTTGGTTTTTCTTTAAAGGAGAAAGGACCCTTAGCCTCTGCATCAGTGCATGCGGTCATTTTATTTAAAGTGTAGCAAACCAAGGTCCACAGTGCAGTACAGTTCGCAGAAGGAGCACAAAAGGTAATAAAATAAACAAACAAAATCACAACGGAAATGAAATAGGACAAGACGACTAAACATCTATCCTATTAGTGAACCGCCATCCAAAACGGTTGTAGATAGCCCGTGCTGCCGTCTTCCATCGGTTGCACCCAGTAACCAAAAGCTACCTGGAGTCCGAAGGAGTCAGTAACGACCATGTACGAATCCAAGCGGACGCTCTATAGATAACCTGCAATAAATTTTTAAAAAAATTGACTGTTAAAGATCATATCATTCCTGCAATTCCATATAACCCAAAGCAGTGCGCATATTCCTATCCGAATACGGCCCGCAGTAACTGGTTCCACTACGGTAAGCCATGTCCCAAATAACATGTCAATGCTGACTGGAGGGATTATATTAAAGGCTATATGAATCGTATGCCAAAGAATCTTAGCGAGAGGGCAATCGATAAAAAGATGTTGTATTATTTCATCCCTATCACAGAACAACAAGTGCACTGCCTACCCAACTGCGCTTAAGCAGATTATCTTTGGTGAGAATTACTTGCTTGTGAACGAACCACATGAATATCTGGATTCTCAACGGAACTTTAATTTTCCAAATATGCAATGTTCTCGGGATTGCGCCAAAATTAATTAGATTCAAGTACATAGATTTTACCATAAAAGCCCCATTCCTAGTCAATTTCCAGTGAAATAAGTCAGGCTGATCAGTGAGTTGAACATCCATCAACCTTTGCACAAGATGCAGCCAGGAATTCCACTGCTCCCCCACTAGGGATCTCCTGAATTGGATGTTCAAGGGGGATGCCTGTAATACTGTAGCAATGTAAATCTCTTTACGTTGTATGATATTATACAGAATGGGATATTGCAAGGCCACGGGCGTCTCCCTAACCATGTATCTTCCCAAATCTGGTTGTAGTACCATTTCCAACAAAAAAAATTGCTCTGCAAAGAAAGGCATCCTTTGTTCGCATCAGTCCCTTCCAGAATAGCGAGTCATTAGGTTTGACAGTAACTTGGGCCAGAGACTTTGATACTAGATATTTGTTACGTAGGATCTATGCCCACATACCTTCCGTCTCAACCGATAACCTAAAAAGCCATTTGCTTAATAAGCACTTATTTTTATCTCCAAGTTCTCATTCCCAATGCCCCCCTTGGTCTGTGGGTCTGCATATAATATCCCACCTGGTAAGTCTGTATTTCTTCTTTACTTCATTACTTTGCCAGTAGAAACGGGATCGATAAAATCTAACCTTTTCCGCACCCCTATAGGTACTTCGAAGAAAGATAGCAGGAACATAGGCAAACTAGTTAGTACTGAGTTTATTAGCACCAGTCGACCTCCATAAGACATAAGCTTGCCCTTCCAGCAGATTACCTTTTTCTCAAATTGGTCCATAATACATTTCCATTCTTCATTTGTTAGTTTGCGATGGTGAATTGGAATTCCAAGGTACCTAAAAGGTCAGGATCCCATTCACAATCAAACAATTGTTTATATGATTCTTGTTCCTCTTTGGCTCTTCCAAAGCAGAATAATTTGCTCTTATCAAAATTTATTTTTAGCCCTGACAATTATTCGAAAAGGCAAATCACTAACTTCATATTTCTAGCCTTTGCGATACCATGTTCCATGAATATTATAGTGTCATCAGCCTATTGTAGTATGGAGACCCCCCCCATCAACAAGATGAGGGACTAGTCCTCCTACTAGGCCATTTTCCTTGGCCATACTGATAAGTACTGTCAACATATCTGCCACTATGTTGAACAGTATAGGGGACCTTGGGTCCCCTTGTCTTAAGCCTCTATGAGTTCGAAAATAGTGACACGTGTCATCATTCACCTTAATCCCCACTACCCTTTTGAATAAAGGAATCCACATGTTTCCTTCAGGTTTCATTGAATCCCTTCATGTGCATTGCCTGTTGGAGGAAGGGCCATTTGACCTTATCGTACGCTTTACCAAAATCCACCTTGAAGACTAACCAATCTGGTTTCTTCGAGTGGATTTCATGTAGAGTTTCGTGTAAGACAACTATCCCTTCTAGGATATGTCTCCCTGGCATGAATGCCACCTGACTCGGTTGTACCACCGAATGTGCGGTCCGTGTCAACTATTCATGCCTACTTTTGTAAAGATTTTGAAACTCACATTTAAAAGACATATAGGCCTAAACTGCTCAATATGCACCGCCTCCTCCTTCTGTGGTAACAACTTTATTGTTCCAAAGTTAAGGTGGAAAAGTTGTAGGTTCCATTAAAGAATTCTTGGAACATCGGAATGAGGTCACCCTTTATGATATGCCAACATTTCTTTTAGAATTCAGCCGGGAATCCATCTGGACCAGGTGCCTTATTATGTTTCATTTGTGCCGCTTCTTCGAACACCTCTTTTTCTGTGAAGGGCGCAAACAAAATCTCATTTTCGTCTGACCTGACCTGGGGAACGTCCCCGATTGCAAGGTTGTCAAGGGACACGAAACTGTCTGCAGGTGGCCCAATTTTTTTATAGTAATTTGAGATATACACCTTGAGATTTTTGTGTCCCATCACTGTACCTTCATCCTGTTCGAGTTGGATGATTTTCTTTTTCCTATGCCTGCCATTCACAATCATATGGAAAAATGCGTATTGTCATCCTCTTGGACGACTCTCAGAACCTTAGCCCTCAGGGCCCATTTCATTTCTTCTTCTCTAAGAAGAACACAAAGTTTCTGCTCAGCCTCAGTTTTGGCGGCCTGTTCAGTCGTGCATAACACATTAGCTTCCGCTTTCAGATCTAATGTTTCGATCATACGGATAAGTCTATCTTTTTCTTGTTTATATATCCTGCTTTCATTTCTGGCCCATGTTGGAAATATGCCCTAGAGGCAATAATAAAGTGGTTATTATTATATTTCCTTAATCATGATAGAGGCTTACTATTGATGCTATAATTGTATTGATCGAAGACTTAAATACATGTGTAAATACATAGACAAATAACAAGTACCTAGTAAGCCTCTACAGGACTAGCTCGTTGATCAACAAATGGTTAAGGTTTCCTGACCATAGACATGAGTTGTCGTTTGATAACAGGGTCACATCATTAGGAGAATGATGTGATGGACAAGGCCCATCCGTTAGCATATCATATGATCATTCAGTTTATTGCTACTGCTTCTTAATGTCAAATACATGTTCCTTCGACCATGAAATCATGCAACTCTCTTATACTGGAGGAATACCTTGTGTGCTATCAAATGTCACTTTGTAACTGGGTGATCATAAAGGTGCTCTACAGGTATCTTCGAAGGTGTCTGTTGAGTTGGCGTGAATCGAGATTGGGATTTGTCACTCCGTATGACGGAGAGGTATCTCTGGGCCCTCTCGGTAATACAGCATCACAAGAAGCTTGCAAGCAAAGTGACTAAGGAGTTAGTTACAAGATGATGTATTACGGAACGAGTAAAGAGAGTTGCCAGTAACGAGATTGCACTAGGTATAGAGATACCAACGATCGAATCTCGGAAAAGTAACATACCAACGGACAAAGGGAACTACGTATGTTGTCATAAAGGTTCGACCGATAAAGATCTTCGTAGAATATGTAGGAACCAATATGAGCATCCATGTCCCGCTATTGGTTATTGACTGGAGAAACGTCTTGGTCATGTCTACATGATTCTCAAACCTGTAGGGTCCTCATGCTTAACATTTGTTGACGATATAGTATTATATGAGTTATGTATGTTGGTGACCGAATGTTGTTTAGAGTCCCGGATGAGATCACATACATGACGAGGAGCTCCGAAATGGTCCGGAGGTAAATATTGAGGATGATGGTTCGGCCAAGGGGTAAGGCCCACGGGGCTTTAGGTCAGTGCAAAAGGAAGTTCTGTGGAGGTCGGGGACCAGACGCCAGGGACCGTGGCGTCTGGGCCAGACGCCAAGGACCGCGGCGTTTGGTGCTGGAATCCGAGAAGGACTCTTCCCTGTGTTCCAAACAGACTTTAGGGAGGCCTTCTCCCCAAGTAACGACCCCAAGGCACAACGTATAAATAGATGAGCAGAGCTAGCCCCTAGAACACAAGTTTTTGAGCCTCCTCTAATTTGTCCTAGTTGACTAATTAGAGCTATCCCTAGCTACCTCTAATCCTCATAATTAGAAGCCCAGTGTGGTCCTAATCTCCCCCTCTAGTTCATCCTCCGCTCTAAATCCGTTGTGCTTGGCGAAGCTCTACAGAAATAGTTTGACCATCACTATCAGCATGCTGTCATGCTACCGGAACTCATCTACTACTTCGCCCATCTTGCTTGATCAAAAAGCCGAGGACGTCATCGAGTTAAACATGTGCTGAATGCGGAGGTGCCGTACGTTTGGTGCTTGGTTGGAATGGATCGTGAAGGTGTACGACTACATCAACCGCGTTGATAAACGCTTCCGCTTAGCGATCTACAAGGGTATGTAGATGCTCTCCCCCTCTCGTAGCTATGCATCTCCATGGATAGATCTTGCGTGTGCGTATAATTTTTTTGTTTTCCATGCAACGTTCCTCTACAGCCCAACCCCTCAAAAATTGTCTCAAATGTCTTACTTTATTTTTCCATCTTTCGACACTCGAGCATCCACCGCAATTCTTGGTCCACTCCCTAGCAACCATATCTAGGAATCCCTCTTTCCCAAACCAGCTTAGTTTGAAAGAGAAGGTATTCTTGTTACCCCGATGCGTCGCTTCTCCTGAGTCCACCAACAAAGGAGTGTGATTGGAGATAGCCCTTTGTAACTGTGACGCCCCCGATTCAATCGTACACTAATCATGCACGCAAATGTGTACGATCAAGATCAGGGACTCACGGGAAGATATCACAACACAACTCTACAAATAAAATAAGTCATACAAGCATCATAATACAAGCCAAGGGCCTCGAGGGCTCGAATACAAGTGCTCGATCATAGACGAGTCAGCGGAAGCAACAATATCTGAGTACAGACATAAGTTAAACAGGTCTGCCTTAAGAAGGCTAGCACAAACTGGGATACAGATCGAAAGAGGCGCAGGCCTCCTGCCTGGGATCCTCCTAACTACTCCTGGTCGTCGTCAGCGGGCATCACATAGTAGTAGGCACCTCCAGTGTAGTAGGAATCATCGTCGACGGTGGCGTCTGGCTCCAGGGCTCCAGCATCTGGTTGCGACAACCAGGTAGAAGGGAAAGGGGGAAAAGAGGGAGAAAAGCAACCGTGAGTACTCATCCAAAGTACTCGCAAGCAAGGAGCTACACTACATATGCATGGGTATATGTGTAAGGAGGCCATATCAGTGGACTGAACTGCAGAATGCCAGAATAAGAGGGGGATAGCTAATCCTGTCGAAGACTACGCTTCTGGCAGCCTCCGTCTTGCAGCATGTAGAAGAGAGTAGATTGAAGTCCCCCAAGTAGCATCTCCAAGTAGCATCTCCAAGTAGCATCTCCAGTAGCATAATCCTACCCGGCGATCCTCTCCTCGTATCCCTGAGAGAGAGCGACCACCGGTTGTATCTGGCACTTGGAAGGCTGTGTTTTATTAAGTATCCGGTTCTAGTTGTCATAAGGTCAAGGTACAACTCCAAGTCGTCCTGTTACCGAAGATCACGGCTATTCGAATAGATTAACTTCCCTGCAGGGGTGCACCAACTTACCCAACACGCTTGATCCCATTTGGCCGGACACACTTTCCTGGGTCATGCCCGGCCTCGGAAGATCAACACGTCGCAGCCCCACCTAGGCAAAACAGAGAGGCCAGCACGCCGGTCTAAACCTAAGCGCACAGGGGTCTGGGCCCATCGCCCATAGCACACCTGCACGTTGCGAGGGCGGCCGGAAGCAGAACTAGCCCCCTTAATACAAGAGCAGGCTTACGTTCCAATCCGGCGCACGCCGCTCCGTCGCTGACGTCTGAAGTGCTTCGGCTGATACCACGACGCCGGGATACCCATAACTACTCCCACGTAGATGGTGAGTGCGTATAGGCTCGTAGCCAACTCAGATCAAATACCAAGATCTTGTTAAGCGTGTTAAATATCCGCGAACGCCGAACAGGGCCGGGCCCACCTGTCTCCTAGGTGGTCTCAACCTGCCCTGTCGCTCCGCCACAAAGTAACAGTCGGGGGCCGTCGGGAACCCAGGCCCACCTCTACCGGGATGGAGCCACCTGTCCCTTCAGCCCCCATCTCCGAACAGTATCACAGGTAATGTAACTGTGTAAAGTATATAGAATATGCCCGTGATCACCTCCCGAAGTGATCACGGCCCAGTAGTATAGCATGGCAGACGGACAAGAGTGTAGGGCCACTGATGGAACACTAGCATCTATACTAAGCAGTAGGATAGCAGGTAATGGTAACAACAGTAGTAGCAAGGACAGGCTATGCATCAGGATAGGAATAACGGATAGCAGTAACATGCTACACTACTCTAATGCAAGCAATATAGAGAAGAATAGGCGATATCTGGTGATCAAAGGGGGGGGGGGGCTTGCCTGGTTGCTCTGGCAAGAGAGAGAGGTCGTCAACTCCGTAGTCGAACTGGGCAGCAGCAGCGTCGGTCTCGTAGTCTACCGGAGAGAAGAGGGGGAAGAAACAATGAATACAATGCAAACAAATGCATATCGATGCATGACATGACAAGTAACGATGCTAGGTGTGCCCAATCACGGTAGTAGGTGATACCGACGAAGGGGGGAAACATCCGGGAAAGTATTCCCGGTGTTTCGCGTTTTCGGGCAGAGGAGCCGGAGGGGGAAAGTTGCGAGTTCGATAGGTTAGGGGTGTGTGGCGAACGAACGGACTGCGTATCCGAAATCGTCTCGTCGTTCTGAGCAACTTTCATGTACAAAGTTTTTCCATCCGAGCTACGGTTTATTTTATATTAATTTTAAAAGATTTAAATCATTTTTAGGATTTATTTATTTAATTTAATCAACATTATCCAGAATAGTGTCTGCTGACGTCACCATGACGTCAGCATGACATCAGCAGTCAACAGAGGTGTTGACTGGGTCGCTGACGTGTGGGACCCACTGGTCATTGACTGTTTAGCCTAATCATTGTTTAACTAATCTAACTACTGTTTAATTAAATTAATTAGTTAGTTAGGTTAATCTAAATATGATTAATTAACTTAATTATTTCCTTAATTAAATAATTAATTTAATTATTATTATTATTATTATTATTTTTATTATTAATTCTCTCTTTTTTTAAACGTTTTGTGCGGGGCCCCCATGTCAATGGCTCAGCGAGAGCCTTAGCGGGCGTTCGGGTAACGGGCACCGGCGTCGCTCGTGCGAAGACCGAGACCGACCCGGGGTGGGGGCAAGGCAAGGCCGTGGCCTCTCGAGGGCGCCGGCGCACTGCAGTAGAGGCCGGTGCGGGTGCGGCGGTGGCTGGGACAAGCGCGGCCCGGCGAGGTGCTTCGCGCGGCAAGGAACGGGGACGGATCGCGGCGACCGCGGCGC
>NC_041381.1:320470689-320493730 GCF_002162155.2 Triticum dicoccoides | reverse complement strand
GGCCTTCTCTCCTTTTCTTTTTCTTTTTATCTTGTTTTAGTTTTCTGTTTTCCTTTTATTTATTTTCTTTTATTATCTCTTTCCTGTTTAATTCATTTAAAAGTATTTAGGCATTTTATAAAAAGGTGTTTACTACGCCATAATTACCGATGCAATATTAGACATGGCCCGAACATTTTATTTTAATATTTGAAAACTTTTGACGTTTGACTTATTTAGGATTTAAATTTGAAACGATTTTGAATTAACCCGAGATTAATTACAGTGACAGAGGTGACGTGTCACCATTAACGTGAGATCACTGTAGCATGATTATCCGGGCGTTACAGTAACGCCTGCACCATTACAAGGGGGAATTTTTGTTCCCAATCAACACAAGTGAGCACCCTGTCTAACTTTTCATATGTGGGGTTCAATAGCGTGTTGTCCCAAGTGAACTATCTACCTGTTAATTTGATCTCCCTCATATTAAGACTCTCAATAATCATATTAAACATGAATGACCACCTTCCATCGAAGTTGTCATTAGTCTTTTCTTCTTTCTCCTTATGACATTAAAAATCTCCTCCCACTAGTATTGGTAACCTTTCATCCCCACAGTTTCTCACAAGATCAACTAGGACATATGGTTTGAACTCCGGTTGGGCGGCCCCATACACAGCCACTAAGGCCCACCTAAACCCGTCAAGTTTTGACTTAACACGAATTTCACGGCATAATCTCCGTGGACAACATTCAATACCTATAACGTTTCACACTTAACCCCAAGTAAAATCCCTACGGATTGTCCCCTTGGAGGGAGACAGTGCCAATCAAAATCTCACCAGATAAGGTACCAAGAAATTGTGATGTGAAGTTATCCCTACCCATTTCTAGTAGGGCGATAAAGTCTAGATTGTGCTCTAGTGACGCTTCCGCAAGGAACCTTTGTTTAGCCAAGTCTACTAGACCGCTGCTATTCCAAAAGAGTCCTTCAATTTGTCATCATGGAATTTTTTCTTGAATTTGATTCTCGCACTTCGACAAACTGCTGATACAGGGTAAACCTTCCTCCAGGATCATTTCGTTTTATCGTGCACCCCCGCCGCGTCAACTTGACTAGGAGCAGTCAGTCTCATGCGATTAGACGACAGAGGAGCCACATACCCCTCTGACTCAATTTCTTCTACCTCAGCATCGCCCTCCGGAGAGCGCATGAGATCCTCACAGAAACTCTCAAGTGCTGGGATCCCCAAATTATTAATCTCATCATCATTCATAGGCCTTACGACCGCAATATTTCGGATCATTTCGAATGTCCTCTCAGCTTCTAGATCTAACATGTCATTAACTAATTTTGCTATTTCCTTCCGGTTAGAACCTAGAGATATCCCTAAGTTGCCCCCATTATGAATAATATCATTTTCTAAAAAAATGTAATAAGGAACAACTTGTATTAACTGACATACCTGTAGTCGCTTTGATACCACGAAGCTTAGCGACCTGTATAGCTCGCCCCAGCTGCAAGTCATCGACATCTGGTTGGGCCTGGACCCAATGGCTAACACGTCTGTCGCCGGACAACGGGTCCAGGATCCCACCAAAGGCAATCACCTCCTCAGTTGTCCTCCCAGCCTGGACCGTGGCACCTGCCGCATGTCCGACTGGTCCCACAACCTCCGTCGTGGGATAAGAGGGTCGGACCATCGGTGAGTGTCCACCCACCGGCACGTCTGCCCGCTCGTCGATGTGAATAGTCGATCTCTCCTCAGCAAATGTCGCTGTAGAGGGTGCATGAGTGTTCACCGCAGGGCTCGGTGGTAGAGGGCATGCGAGAGGGGCCTAGTGCCGTCGACTCCCATCCCCCTCCACCATTGGAGCAGGGACCGCCCGTCTCGGAGCTGGAACTGTGGATGTCCCTACCTCCAGTCTGGGGGACCCGTCAATCTGTGTCGTATCTATCGCAGATAAACACTGCTCTGAAAAGACCGCCTTTGGCACCGCACGCGGAACTTAATGACATGTTTGGTTGACTGGCTGCATCAGATTTTTGGGCCACATGAAACTTAAAGCAATCCTCGTCGTGCAATCAAGGGAACGGCAGAATTGGCTGTTTCCAGTGAGTCAGACTCGAGCAATGCAAAAGAGTTGGATGGCTCTCTTGGTGCACTTACGTGTAAGCTCGTGCATGCTGGATACACATGTAGATGAGTTTGCACGTGTTCTACTTTAATATTTTCTTAATCTCTTCAGATTCTAAGCTGCATAACGGTGCTTCGATTCAAGATAAGGTTTAAAAAAAGATGCACATTGATGTTTTTTTCCCGCGGTGATGCACATTGATGTTGTGGTTCCATTCAGACGATCGGTTCGTTGTTTCGTCGACCGTAAATGCTCAATTTTATGTTCATATTTGGAGATATTTTTGACGAATTCCGTCAAATTCATCGCGCATTGTCGACCGTTTCAAAATTTGTTTGACGAGTAGCTTCATCTCGATGTTTCACACGACTTTCGTGTTGTACTTTCTCTGTTTTGAGATTTACATCTTTCTGGTATACTGAATGAATCATATGTGTGGTATGTTTTAAGGAGACTTCTTAATCTCTTTCAGTCCCTTGTAATATATGTAAGGGTGCTCTGATTTGAGATAAGGTCTACACGAAAAAGATGCACATCGATGTCGTGGTTCCATTCAGACAATGGTTTGTAGTTTTGTTGACCGTAAATGCTTAATTTCGTGTTCATGTTTGAAGATATTTTGGTCAAATTTCGTCAAATTCATCGCTCGTTGTCGATTGCTTGAAATTCCATTTACCAGTAGCTTCGTCTCAATGTTTCACACCACTTTCATGCTGTACGTTTTTCCATTTTAACAATCATAGACGAGTATATGTGTATCTTCCTATTGTACTAAGGTGTGTTGGAATATATGTATAGGGATAGAAGTCTTTGTTTAAATTCTGTATCTAGTTCTATCCTTTCTTCTGGTCCCGATCTTCCTGTAAAGACCTATCCGGTCGATCTTCTGATTGTTCCATCGATCTCCCCTTGTAACTTGTATGCCAAGGCTTTGCCTAAATATATACATGCGGCCCGAGACAAAGGGTTCTACGCTTCCCAAATACTTTTACATGGTATTAGAGCCTCTTCCTCATCCAATCGAGAGAGATTGCATTTAGCTACCTTCGCGACCGAGGCTATGTCCACCACCACCGCGGCCATGACCCCAAGCACCATGGGTGCGCTCGCCACCACCCCATCCTCCACCTTCGCATCATCTTCCACCTCCACCCACAACACCACCTCCCTCGGATCGCCACCACAGGAGAAGCTTATGCGGGGCAACTTCCTGCTCTGGAAGGCCATTGTGCCCCCGCAGATCAGAGGTGCCCAGATGGAGCATCACCTCGACGCGACGAGCCCGCCACCGCCAGCCACCCTCACCATCACCAAGGAAGGCAAAGATGAACAAGTCGTCAACTTTGCGAGATCCCTCTGGTATGCACAGCAGCAACAACTCCAAGGATACTTAATGGGTTCACTTTCCCGTGAGATTCTTGCCCATGTCGCCACGTTCCAGACGCCGGCCGAGGTGTGGAACACCATCCACGGCATGTTTGCTGCTCAGAGCCAAGCCCAAGCGATAAACACTCGCATCGAGCTCACCAACCTCAAGAAAGGTAATATGTCCATGGCCGATTATCTTGGTAAGATCAAAAGTCTCACTGATGAGGTCGCAAGCACGGCTTCGGCCCTATTTGATCCGAAGATCGTCTCCAAAATTCTTGCCGGCTTGGATATGGAGTACAACCCGGTGGTCTCTTCACTCGCCGCCAGGGTGGAACCCATCACCGTCCAAGAGCTATACAGCCAGCTGCTCAGTTTTGATGCCCGCCTCACCCTCCTCCATGGCGGCGATCTTCGGCAGTCCTCCGTCAACTCCGCCTCTCGTGGGCGCGGTCACCAGGGGCAGCGCGGCGGCGGGCGCGGGCGCGGCGCTTCTTCAGGAGAAGGCGCACGCTCCGGTGGGGGCTCTGGCTCCCATGGCGGGGGCGGCTACAGCACCAGCGGCAACAGCGGCGGCTTCAACAACAACAACGGCCGCCGCCCTCCTTCACGTCCGCGTCCCCGATGCCAGCTCTGCAAAAAGTCTGGTCACGAGGTGATTGACTGCTGGCATCGCTACGATGAGGACTTTGTGCCCTCGGATCGCCATGTTGCGGCTGCTATGCGTGAGCAGGGTGGTGACGGCGTCTGGTACGTGGACTCCGGCGCTACGGATCATGTGACAAACGAGCTCGAGCAACTTGCCCTCCGTGAGCGCTACCATGGCACCGATCAGATTCGAACCGCCAGTGGCGGAGGTATGGATATTTGTCATATCGGTCAAAGTTCTATTAATTCCCCTACACTCAAACGTAATCTTGTTCTTAGAGATGTGCTTCATGTCCCTCAAGCTGACAAAAACCTTGCTTCCATGTCTAGACTAGCCACCGACAGTAATGTTTTCTTTGAAACTCACCCTCGTTATTTTTTCATTAAGGATCGGGCAACGAGGGAACTACTTCATCACGGTAGATGCGTTGGCGGCCTCTACCCCATTCCATCCGGAGCAATAGGTCGCAAGCGTCATCACGTCTACTCCGTCATCAAGCCCTCCTTGGCATGGTGGCATCAACGATTAGGGCATCCATCTTCGATCATTGTCAAACAAATAGTCAATAAAGACAAACTTTCTTTGTCTCCTAGTCTAGTTTCTGAGTCTGTTTGCGAAGCTTGTCAATGTGCCAAAAGCCATCAGCTTCCTTATCCCAAGTCAACTAGTGTGTCTCATGCTCCATTAGAGCTTATTTTCAGTGATGTATGGGGCCATGCCCGAGATTCTTTTGGTCGAAAAAAATATTACGTCAGTTTTATCGATGACTATAGCAAGTTCACTTGGATTTATTTGCTTCGATACAAATCTGAAGTCTTTTCTATTTTCCAAGAATTTTAGAAACTAGTTGAGCGTCAATTTGATAGGAAAATTCTTGCTGTCCAAAGTGACTGGGGAGGGGAGTATGAGAAACTCCACTCTTTTTTCCGTAGCATTGGGATTGCTCATCATGTATCTTGTCCTCATGCTCATCAACAGAATGGCTCTGCCGAGCGTAAACATCGCCACATTGTTGAAGTTGGCCTTTCCTTGTTAGCTCATGCATCAATGCCTCTCAAGTACTGGGATGAAGCTTTTATCACTGCCACCTATCTTATCAATAGGCTCCCTAGCAAAGTTATTGGAAACACCACTCCATTAGAGCGTCTCTATCATCAAAAACCTGATTACAACTATCTAAAGATATTTGGGTGTGCATGTTACCCAAATTTGCGTCCCTACAATCATCACAAACTTGAGTTTAGATCCACACAGTGTGTTTTTCTTGGTTATAATAATCTTCATAAAGGTTATAAATGCCTTGAGATTTCTACCGGACGTATCTATATTTCTCGTGATGTTATCTTTGATGAGACACTCTTTCCGTTTTCCAAATTGCATCCCAATGCGGGCGCCTTGCTTCGTGCAGAGATTGCTCTCCTCTCTGATCCTACAATATTACCTGATAGTGGGGGGAATTAAACGAACGAGATCATGTGCAAAAATCCCATGCAAATTTTGATTCTGTTGATGCTATTAGTGCACAATTACCCTGTGATTTTATGTGTGAAGGAAAAGACAGGGAGGGCACGGAAACCGCGGCAGATTTGGCTGACAGCGGGCAATCCGAGGCGGATTCGCCTGCCTAGCCTGCGGCTCCTACTGGCGGCGCGCGATCCCACGAGGATTCTCCCGCGCGCCTGGTCTCGCCTGGTCTCGTGGCCGACCGCGCTGATCAGGTGGAGCCCACTGGTCCCGCGGCCGCATCGCATCGCGCCAATGACGCCTCGCCGTCTCCCGCGGTTTCCCCACGCGCTGACAGCCCTCGTGCGGGGGGGGGGGGAGCGAATCGGACGCGGCGCGGGTTTCCACCGCAACCGACCGTGGGTGCGGGTCCGACCCCACACCAGCTGTCCTCGAGCGAGGGCGTAATGCAGCGGCGGGCGCAGCGCGCGCTGATTCGCTGCATGCGCGGCATGGATCCGCATCGGATCAGGTGCATGCGCGGCAGGGATCCGCATCGGATCAGGTGCCTGATCCGGCTGGCCTGCTGCATGGATCCGCCTCGGATCACGTGCCGGCTGGATCTTCTGTGGCAGCTACTGCTCCTGTGCTGCCTGCATCTACTCCTCGGCAAACACGGTCTCGATCAGGCATTGTCAAGGAAAAACGATACAATGATGGTACAATAAGGTATGACAAAATCAAACGTGCATTCCTTACTACCACTGGTGAACCACTCAATTTGGATGATGTGCTTGCTAATAAGAATTAGAAGGAAGCTATGGATAGTGAATATAATGCACTTATGAAAAATAAGACTTGGCACTTGGTTCCACCAAAGTATGGAAACAATGTTATTGATTGCAAATGGGTGTATAAGATCAAAAGAAAGTCTGATGGAAGCATAGACAGGTATAAGGCTAGACTAGTTGCCAAAGGATTTAAGCAAAGGTTTGGAATTGACTATGAAGATACCTTTAGTCCTGTTATTAAGTCAACTACTATTCGTCTTGTGTTGTCTATTGCTGTTTCCAGAGGGTGGAGTCTACGACAGCTAGATGTTCAGAACGCGTTTCTTCATGGTGTTCTTGAGGAAGAAGTGTTCATGCGGCAACCACCAGGTTATGAGAATCCTAGCACACCACAACATGTCTGTAAGTTGGATAAAGCTTTGTATGGTTTGAAGCAGGCCCCAAGAGCTTGGTATTCCAGTCTGAGTATGCAGTTGCAACGTCTTGGGTTCATACCATCCAAGGCAGATACCTCATTGTTCTTCTTTAATAAAGGCAGTGTCACTATCTTTGTGTTGGTTTATGTTGATGATATAATTGTTGCTAGTTCAAGTCCAGATGCCACTACTTGCTTGCTTAAAGATCTGAAGCTGGAATTTGCCCTTAAGGACTTGGGTGATCTTCACTATTTCCTTGGTATAGAGGTAAAGCAAGTTAAAGATGGCATACTTCTCTCACAGGAAAAGTATACAACTAACATTCTCAGGAGAGTAGGATTGGAAAATTGCAAGCCAGTTAATACACAAATTTCTACTTCTGAAAAGCTTTCAGTGGAAGGTGGAGAAGTTCTTGGACTAGAGGATGCAACAAACTATAAGAGTGTTGTAGGTGCATTGCAATACTTAACACTCACTCGTCCTGATATATCTTATTCAGTGAACAAGGTATGTCAATATTTACATGCACCTAGAACTACTCACTGGACTGCAGTCAAAAGAATTTTAAGGTATCTCAAGTTCTCAGAAGGTCTTGGTCTCAACATTACCAAGTCTTCTTCTATGCTTGTTACTGCATATTCTGATGCTGACTGGGCAAGGTGTGCTGATGATAGAAGATCTACAGGTGGTTTTGCTGTATTTCTGGGAACTAACCTTGTGTCATGGAGTGCAAGAAAATAGGCCACAGTATCTAGGTCAAGCACAGAGGCTGAATATAAGGCCTTGGCTAATGCTACAGCTGAAGTAATGTGGATACAAACGTTACTTTATGAGCTTGGAGTTAAAACTCCACAGGCTGCGAGATTGTGGTGTGATAATATTGGTGCAACATATCTCTCAGCAAATCCTGTTTTTCATGCACGAACAAAACACATTGAAGTTGATTTCCATTTTGTCAGAGAAAGAGTAGCTCGAAAGCTTCTGGAAATTCGGTTTATTCCTACAGGAGATCAGCTTGCAGATGGTTTTACAAAACCTCTTATCGAAAGAAGGTTGAATGATTTCAAGTACAATCTTAACCTTGGCAAAGCTCCTTGAGGTTTAGATTGAGGGAGAGTGTTGGAATATACGTATAGGGATAGAAGTCTTTGTTTAAATTCTGTATCTAGTTCTATCCTTTCTTCTGTTCCCGATCTTCCTGTAACGACCTATCCGGTCGATCTCCTGATCGTTCCATCGATCTCCCCTTGTAACTTGTATGCCAAGGCTTTGCCTAAATATATACATGCAGCCCGAGACAAAGGGTTCTACGCTTCCCAAATACTTTTACAAGGTGGTCATGTGATGATTTATGACTTAGACAAAATTCGGAGTGGCTTCTTTGTGTTCTCACTGATCATCGTCAACCTTGCCGGATGGATGACATGTCATGCCCGGCGCCACGGCGGCGTCGTTCCTCTCGGCGTCCTTGTCTGCGGCCTACACTGACGCCATCATCGCGAGCACACCGTCAAGGAATTCTACTGTAACTCTTAATCACGTTACCTATGTGCAACCAAATACAGGGCACATGCATCAACTCAGCCAATGCAAACAACTAAACGCCAGGAAAAAATTGCTTCACTAATGTAGTCAGCCTACATGCAGATAACCAAAGGATGTACAGATGATGTGTTTTGCTTGCTTTCGTAAACAGGGCCTAACTGGGACAAGTATTCAAAGTGCCCAAAAATATGCTCGCAACGAAACATGCCCCTTGTGTCCGCATGTGTTTCAGCCAGGAACGGACCGTGCATCCAGGTTGCGTTTAGTTACCCGTATTAGGTCCACTCAGGTCCGTGCGGTGCAGTTTTGGACTGTTGGTAGCCCGTGTTACATCAACATCTTGGACCATACAAACTTTAAAACACCTCTGGGCATGGCTCCCTGGAAACCCCAGTTCCTTCGCAGGGCGTCGTCAGCACAGGAGACATCATCGCCGTAATAACGTGCCGCGGGCTCTCCTATTTGGCGCGTTAGCGACCTAGCGCGTACCCCCCTTACAACGTCCGATTCTCTTTTGGGCCGGCCCATTTCCGATTCCATCCCCACCTGTTTTGGGAAGGCTCTAAAACCTTCCCTGCACGTTTTTTCCGTTTTATCTTTATTTTTCTTCCGGTTTTTTCTTTACTTTTCCTTTTAGTTTTTATTTTATGTTATTTTTTAAAAAAATTCAACTTTTTTTCATCTTTTTTTTCTTTTCTTCATCTTTTTGTGACCATCTTTCAAATTTTTGAACATATTTTCTCAAATCATAAGCATTTAAATCATGAACATTTCCTGAACTCGTGAACATATTTCAAATCACAAACATTTTCTAAATTCAATTAGTATTTTTCAAAAATTCATGAATAATTTTAAAAACTATGAACACTTTTTACAAATTCGTAAGCATTTCTGTTAAACCCGCGAAATTTGTTTTGCATGGCCGGACATTTTTTGAATCGATGAACATTTTTGGAAAATTGGGGAAGAAAGTTTGTAATTCATGAAAATTTATTTGTTTTAACGAATGTTTTTGAAATGCTTAAACATTTTCTGAATTGATATTTTTTTGTAATTCATGAATGTTTTTTGAATTTTTTGAACATTAAGAAATTATTGGATTTTTTTGAATTTGTGAACATTTGTTCAATTTCATAATATTTTTTGATTACACGAACATTTTTATTGAAATCATGAATCTTTTTTGGATAGGTGGACATCTTATTTTTGCATAATCACAAGGTATTTTTAAATCCATGAACTTGTTTTCAAAATAATGAACACGAACATTTTTTTTAAATCACAAACATTTTATGAATTTTGAACATTTTTTAAAATGCACTATTATTTAAAAATGTTTTGAAATACCAAATTATTTAAAATAGTAAAAAAGAAAATAATAGAATTTTTTAATTTAAATTAGGAAAATGAAATTTTAGAAATAGAACGTGCCGCGCATGGGTCTGTCCAAAAAGACGCACTAGGGAGCGAGGGGTGCACGCTGTATCTTCTCCCAGCGCATGGCAGGCGGTAGAGGAGTTCCTTGTGCCCGGCTTAAAATTGCAAGCATCATGTTTTTCTGTTCTCCATGTAATCTTGTCTTTTGCTGAGTCTGGTTTTCTCCATTCCATTATACTCCCTCCGTTCCTAAATAATTGTCTTTTTAGAGATTTGAAATGGACTACCACATACAGATGTATATAGACATATTTTAGAGTGTCGATTCACTCATTTTGCTCCGTATGTAGTCACTTGTTGAAATCTCTAGAAAGATAAATATTTAGAAACGGAGGGAGTATCATTCTTTATTTTCTTGTAACATTGGCCTAATGCAAGACGGTAAAAGTCCAAGTTAGACTTTATATGAATTTCCAGTTCCGTTATATACTTTTTGCCTGGGACAAGTAAACATTGGCTCGCCGCCTATCAGATGTGGGGCGACAGGGGGGGCGACGCGGGTGCTCCTCCGGGGATCGCCGGGCCTGCGCGCGCAGGGGCGGTGGCTCGACCTCGGGTTGGCGGTCGTTTCTGGGCGCTGGCCGGAGCCGAGGAGGACGATGCGGACGGAGACGGCGACGATCCGGAAAATTCTCCACCAACGCCGACTCCCTCGGATCTCTTCTGCGAGTTCTTCCATGCGGGATATGATGAGGATGAGGTGGCCTCGACGGTGGATAGGGTTTTGCCAGTGGAAGATCCGGCAAGGGTGGGGCTCCATGCGGGCGAGAGGAAGGAGATGGTCAGGCGAGTGGTGCATCGTAGAACGGCGGCGACGGCAGTCAGGCCATGGAAGGGCCCCCTTCCTAAGGTTAGTCTACCAAACCTAACTCTTTTTGATCTGATTCATCCGGACTCATGGACTCAAGTGAAGAGGAAGAAGAGGCCAGTCCGTTCTGGTGGTGTGCTGGCGGTGGCCATGGCGAGATCGCCGACGAGACGGCCGATCGGGATCTCGCTGCTGCGGGAGACGCGTTTGAACGCTCTCCTGGGCCGAGAGCGCGATGAGTTTGCTGATGGGCCGGCTCTGAGTGAGCCGGGCCTTGACTTGTGCGGGCCTGAGTTAACTGGGTATGAGGCCCAGGTTAACCAGGTACGTACGACGGGACTGATCGATACTTCCCCATGCACGGTCGACGAGACGGCTGAGGGCTTTCAATCGGCGCGATTTAGGGTTCTTCAACCTACCTTGCGGTCGTGTTTCGCTGCCCGTGGTGCGGGGCATGCCCGCCGGATTCCTCCCTTCCGCGGCATGGCGGGCGGAGGTCCGCCCCCGGCAAAGACCGGCGTGTCCGGTGTGACGGGTGGCGCGGGGCGCGGAGGTCTGCCGCTGCCTGCTGGAGGCGGGCGCGACGGGGATACGGCGTCGCAGGGCGCGGGTTGGGGCCGCACTGGGCTGCCGCTCGGGGCTGGGCGTGCGGCCGTTCCTCCGGCGTCCAGCCAGGCAGCTCAGGGTGCGAGCGGCCCTAGACCAACGCTCCATGGCGGTCTCCCCAGGTTCGGCGTGGTGGGCCGCGGGACTCTGCCGGCGGGTAGACCACCTGCGCCAGCCGGGGGTCGGGGCGGCCCTAGGCCACCGGCGCCACTCCCAGTGGCCGTCGCGGGTCGTGGCACACCGAATCCTAGGCTGCCTACTCCGGCCTTGGGTGGCCAGCTTCGTCCCACGGCGATTCAGACCGGGGCCAGGCCGCCGCATTTTGTGGCTCGGCAGCCGCAGAATCCGTCGGCGCCGGTGTTGGAGTAGGCTCAGGTGCAAATGGCTCCGGCGAGGGGGGGTGACTCGTCGGCGCCTCGTGGTCAATGGGGTGATGATGGATTTAATGCTTATGGAGACGGACATCACCGGGGATCCTCGTCCACAGGTGGTGGGCGGGGGTATGCATGGCAGAGTGATGGCTCGGCCGAGAGACCTTTCCTGGGGCCAACGGGAGGTTTCATCGAAGGGGCGTCAGGACCAGCTAATAGGAACCGCGGTGGTTTTCGTGGCAACCGTGGTGGACGGGGTGGCCGAGGTGGTCGCTACCGCCCAAGGCAGCAGCATGTTGTCCTTGATAAGACGACGGTTGGTGACGGTTCTGAGGAGATGGTGTTGTCTTGTCAGGCTATGGATGTGGTTACGGCTCTCGCAGAGGTGGTTGCTACGGATATTGGTGAGGTCGAGGCAATGTCGGTAGAGGGCTCTGACAAGGCTGAGCTGGACAGGGCGGCTAAGTATGCGCGCAAGAAAGAGAGAATGTTATGCTATCGCTGTGGCCATAAGGGCCACTTTATTGCTGAGTGTGTGGCAGCCTTATGCGATACGTGTGGTAAGCCGGATCATGAGTCAGGGGCTTGTCCTCTACTGAGAGAGCAGCTACCTAATCTTATGATGTACGGTGTGTTTTGTTCTGAGCTCACGTTTTTTGAGTCTCCGATCGAGAGGGAAGTCTCTGATGAGGTACGCAGTATGACATCTGGGATTGTTAAAGTGACCAAAGGTGAAGTCTCTGAGATCCAGATTGTGCAGCGGCTCCGGGAGCTGGCCCCGGGTGACTTTCTCTGGGAGCTCGTCAGTCTTGAGCCTAACTCGTTCAGAGTGGAGTTTCCAACGGTGGAGGATTTACAGAGGTTGCTGAGCTTCGGGATGTGTAAGGTGCCAGGTACTGAAGGCATTCTTGAGTTCCATGAGTGGAAATTGAGTGAGCCTCAGGGTAAGCCACTTACCCAGGCCTGGTTGCGTTTTTCGGGGGCTCCGCACAGGCCCATGCAGGATGCTAGGGTTGTTGCTAGTCTGGCTGTTTTGGTGGGAAAGCCCGAACGAGTGGACATGGCTTTCACTAGAGCTCAGGGGGTGCCTCGTATTCTTGTCAGTATTTTGGATATTGAGTTTGTTCCGGACGTGGTGAAGTGGGCTTATCACGGCCAGGTGTATAACCTTCAGATTGAGTTTGAGGATGACACCCTGTTTGCTAAGGCACCTGCAGCCGTAGATGTTGATATGCACGAGGGTGATGATGGCATTGGGCGCAAGGAGCCACCGGTAGCTGATCCTGGTCGAGAGGCCGAGCGTCCGGGGTCTGTGGTCAAGACCACCGGAGGGGGGACGGCGCCTCCATCTTCGGTGCCGTCGACCATGCTGAGATTTGGAACCATTGAGCCTGCTTCTGCACCTCCGAGATTATGGAGTGAGCGGGTAGAGTCTTCTGAGGTCTTTGAGCACTCCTTACCGTCGTTGGACTTTGAGGGCCCGAGCGCAGAGGGGCGTGGAGAGGAGGGAGGTTCGGAGATAGCGTTCTCGCCTCCCTCGGATATTCCTGTCACGTCTGAGCTGCAGGTGGTGACTACGAGCTTGGCGGGGGGTCTAAGGCAGGAGGCCTCGACTCCCCACTTTTCTTTGGCTCCGACCGGGGCTCCTGAGAGGGAGGAGACCTCTCAGGGAGGGCGGCCGGCTGCGGCTTCTTCTGCTTCTGGGCGGTTGGGAGTTTGTCTGGGGCAGGTGGCCCCGGCGACACTTCCGGCGCCGGCTCTGGCCGGCCATGAGGGAGGCCGTGTGGGGCAGGAGGCCCCACACTCTTCCCTCTCGGCTTCGATGGATGCGGCTTCTCCTGTCGTGCGTGGCGGGAGTCCGGGGAAGGTGGCCCCGGTCCATCCTTCGTCCTCAGCTTTGGGGGTCGGGGCGGAGGGGGTGTTCGGCGAGGCGGTACCGGCACCTACGGCCACCGGTTCTCTGACCGCCGGCTGTGGGAGTCGTCCATCGCTGCCTCCTGCGACTGGCGCTTCTCGGGAGGAGGTTATTGCTTTCGGCGGAATCCCTGACCCGGTCTCTGAGGGGCGACGGATGAGTTCCCGTCTCCAGGACCATCCGGAGGTTGATGACATGCAACAGAGGTGTGCCATGAGGGCGGCCAAGCTTCGTGACATTGAGGTCACTACAGGTATGTCAGTCAACGTATCCAATTCTATTTTGCATTTTTCTTCGGATGAGATTATTCATAATGCAAATCAAGTAGGGGTTTCGTTAGGAAATACTATTTCTGAAATCTCCAACTCGGTTAATGATCTTTTGGATCTGGAAGCGAAACGCGCTTTAGATACCATTCGCAACCTAGCGGCAGTGAAACCTATGAATGACGCTGAGATTGATGCGTTGGGGGTGAGAGTGCTAGACAATTTGTGTGCGGACCTTGCACCATCCTGTAATGAGTCAGATGAGGAGGAGACTAGCGTAGAAGTTGTGGTCCATCAACCACCACAGCCCGGTTATGAGGACCGAATGGTGGACAATGATAAACCTAAACGTAAGTGGAAGCGGAAAGTGTATCCAGCATCCGCGGTACGTAGAAGTGCTAGGATTCGTACGGCAAAAAAATTTCATGATGAATTATGAAAGGAATCTTTTGGAATAGCAGAGGTCTCAAGGACTTGGCTAAAAGAAGGTTTCTCGCTGAGGCGTCACTGGAGCACCGATTAGACTTCATTGCTCTTTCCGAAACTGGAAGAGATAATTTTGCTCCTCAGTTTCTTTCCTCTCTTGCGGGTGGTGTTGATTTCGACTGGCATTGCCTACCTCCGCGTGGACGATCGGGAGGTATCTTTGCTGGGAGTGAGATGCGATTCCCTTGAGGTCCGGAGTGTTGTGATGGGTGACTTTGCGGTTAAGTTTCGGGTTAGGTCAAAAGTTGATGGGTTCGACTGGGCTTTGGTGGCGGTGTATGGGGCCGCACAGCCGGAGCTTAAACCGGAGTTTCTGGCGGATCTTGTTCGAATTTGTGGGTCCGAACAGCTTCCAATGTTGGTCGGGGGTGATTTCAATATCATTCGGAGGAGAGAGGATAAGAATAATGATAATTTTGACGGGAGATGGTCGTTCATGTTTAATACCATTATTGAGAGCTTGGATCTGAGGGAGATAGAGCTTTCTGGTAGAAAGTTTACCTGGGCTAATGCCCTGCCAAACCCGACATATGAAAAGCTTGATCGAGTTCTCGCCAGCGTGGAGTGGGAACAGAAGTTCCCTCTTGTTACGATACAAGCTTTATCGCGGGGCATATCCGATCACACACCACTGTTCGTGGACTCCGGGGAGTCCAACTATGTGGGAAACAAGAACACCTTCTCATTCGAGATGGCCTGGTTCGAACGTGAGGGGTTCTTAGACCTCGTTGCCAGGGAATGGGCTAAGGGTGTTGGAGGTAGGACGGCGATTGAGCGTTGGCAGAATAAAATTAGGCATTTAAGAAGTTTCTTATGGGGTTGGGCTAAGCACCTAAGTGGGGTTTATAAGATTGAAAAGGATAGACTCCTTTCTCTTACACAGGCCCTAGATATAAAAGCTGAATCTACGATTCTGCTTCCTACTGAGCTCCAGGTTAAACATGAGGTTGAGAAGAGGTTGAAAGAACTTCTCCGCGAGGAAGAGTTGAAGTGGGCACTGCGCGCTAAGGTCCGCAAAGTGGTCCAAGGGGACACCAACACTCAATTCTTTCACCTGATTGCTAATGGCAAGCACCGTAAGAAACGTATCTTCCAGCTTGAGCAAGATGAGGGTACTATTGTGGGGTAGGATAATCTCAAAACGTACATTACTGAGTATTATAGGCAGTTATTCGGACCACCGGAGGTTAATGGTGTGACCTTGGATGAGTCTAGGACTGAGGATGTGCCTCAGTTGTCGGCGGCCGATAATGATATCTTACTCGCCCGTTTACGGAGAAGGAGGTGTTTGATGCTATTGCACAAATGAAAAACAATAAGGCTCCCGGTCCGGATGGGCTTCCGGCTGAGTTTTACAAAAAGTGCTGGCACATTATTAAGGGGGATCTGTTACCTATGTTTCATGATCTTTTCTCTGGACAGCTTCAATTATTTCACTTGAATTTTGGAACTATCACATTGCTCCCTAAGAAATCGGAGGTTGTGCGAATTGAGCAGTTCAGGCCCATTTGCCTACTCAATGTTAGTTTCAAAATCTTTACCAAGGTCGGGACTAACAGGCTCTCATAGATTGCGCTTTCTGTGGTGCAACAATCCCAAACTGCTTTCATGCCGGACAGAAACATCCTCGAAGGGGTGGTTGTCCTTCATGAAACGCTTCATGAAATTCACTCTAAAAAATTAGATGGGGTAATTTTTAAGGTGGATTTTGAAAAGGCGTATGATAAAGTCAAGTGGCCATTCCTACAGCAGGCATTGCGTATGAAAGGTTTTGATGAGGCCTGGTGCCATCAGGTAGAATCTTTTACGCAAAAAGGTAGTGTGGGAATTAAAGTAAATGGCGATATAGGTCATTATTTCCAGACTCATAAGGGCCTCAGGCAAGGAGATCCAATGTCCCCTATCTTGTTTAACATCGTAGTGGACATGTTAGCAATTTTGATAGGAAGGGCTAAGGACAATGGTCAAGTGGGTGGCTTAGTACCTCATCTAGTTGATGGAGGTGTATCCATCCTTCAATACGCTGATGATACAATCATCTTCATGGAGCATGATTTGGCCAAGGCGAGAAATATGAAGCTGTTGTTATGCCTATTTGAACAATTGTCTGGGTTAAAGATTAACTTTCATAAGAGCGAGTTGTTCTGCTTTGGTAGGGCCAAAGACGAACAGGATTCTTATAGGCAATTGTTTGGGTGCGAGTTGGGAAGTTTGCCCTTCTCCTACCTTGGTATTCCGATTCACCATCGTAGGCTAACAAACAGAGAGTGGAAGTGTATCGAAGATCTATTTGAGAAGAAACTGAGTTGCTGGAAGGGTAAGCTCATGTCATACGGAGGCCGATTAATCTTGATAAACTCGGTGCTCACGAGTATGCCTATGTTCCTCTTATCGTTCTTTGAGGTTCCAGTGGGTGTCAGGAAAAGACTAGACTTCTATCGATCACGATTCTTTTGGCAGGGTGATGATCTTAAAAGAAAATACCGGCTTGCTAAGTGGGATATTATCTGTCGACCCAAAGACCAAGGCGGGCTTGGCATTGAGAATCTTGAGGTTAAGAACAGATGCCTTCTTAGTAAGTGGTTGTGGAAGCTCGCTTCCGGCACTGAAGCTATGTGGGCGCAAATCATACGCAGCAAGTACCTCTAGACTAGAACGTTGGCCCAGGTTTCCGTTAGGCCAACTGACTCGCCTTTCTGGAAAGGGCTCATGAAAGTCAAACAATTAATGTTCAACAGGACAAAAGTGGTCATCGGTAATGGTGCCACTACACGTTTTTGGGAGGACTCTTGGCTGGGCGACTCACCCTTGGCCATTCAATATTCGTCTTTATATCGTATTGCTCAACGACGTGAGGTGTTCGTGGCAACGGTATTTCAATCTATCCCCCTTAATATACAGTTTAGACGATCGTTAGCGGGCAATCGTTGGGAGGTTTGGCTCCAGTTAGTCAGGAGACTAATGGAGGTACAACTTTCTGATCAACCTGATAAATTACGCTGGAAGTTGACTAAGTCTGGAGTATTTACAGTGAGGTCAATGTATATTGATGTTATTAACTCAAGCTCCATTCCAACTTCCAAAAATGTCCGGGATGTCAAAGTTCCTTTGAAAATAAAAGTGTTTATGTGGTTTGTTCATAAACAAGTTATTCTAACAAAGGACAACTTAATAAAGCGTAATTGGACAGGACCTACTAGGTGTAGTTTCTGTGATCGGGATGAGACTATTAAACATCTCTCTTTTGATTGCCCGCTAGCCAAGGTTCTTTGGCAGACGGTCCACATTGCTTTTAATATTACTCCTCCGACTGCTGTTAATGCTTTATTTGGGAATTGGCTTAATGGGATTGACTCTACATAGCAAGACATATTCGGGTTGGAGTCTGTGCTTTGATGTGGACTGTCTGGCTTTGCCGAAATGATTTGGTTTTTAACAGAACATCACGAATTCATTTTTTGCAGGTTATCTTCCGAGCCACGGCGTTGATCCGTTCATGGTCATTACTCACTCCGATGGAGGCCAGGGAGCATTTGGTTACTGGGTCTATCCGTTGGGAGATGGTTGCTCGGGATATCTTCAACCGGTTTGGATGGCGGTCATGTAATAGGATAGGCAATTAGTTTTCCTATCTTTTATAGCCAGCCGGTTGTGGCATTTCTTTATGGCTAGTTTGTGTTTCTAGCCTTCTGCGCCCTGTGTGGGCTGCTTTTGGTTGATTTGAGTTTGAGACTTTGGAACTTTGTATGCACATTTTGTTGCTTCATTAATAAGATGGATGTATGCATCACTCCTGATGCAGAGGCCGGGGAATCCCCCCTTTTCGAAAAAAATATATACTTTTTGCCTAGTTTTTAAGAACGAATCTACTTTGAATGATTAGGTTTTTTGTTATCGTTTTGCCTGATTGCATACTACTTGGTCAATTAATTTTGTTGAATCTCTTATTTAATCACATGTCATGGCGTTGATTTTCATTTGCTATAAAAATTTGCTCGGTAACTTCATGTCCTGTATCCGCCACTATCTGAGGAGGCAAATATTGGTATATTGATTCATTAAAAGCCACAGAAGTCCAAAAGCACTTATTTAGGAGCTTTTATGATTTTTTGGTCAAAGTAAAAAAGTTACAAATTAGAAGTAAAATCGCAAACAAACAGGGCCTTAATCTTCTTCTCTTCTAATCTACACAATGGCGCTTACGAGCATCAATGTGTTTCATTCAGACAATTGGTTCCCAATTAAATATTTAATTTCGTGCTAATGTTTAAAGATTTTGGATGAATTTTGGCAAAATCTTCACATCCGGTCAATCGTTTGAAATTTCTTTCACCACCAGATTCATCTTGCAGTTTACATGATTTTTGTGTTGCACGTTTTCTGTTTTGATGATCATAGACGTCTAGATCTACATCTCCTTGTACATACATATGTGTACTATATTTTAATGACACTCATTTATCTCCTTCACTTAGTCTCTTATCCCGTGTCCTACATGTTGGGGAACGTTGCATGGAAAACAAAAAAAATTCTACACACACGCAAGATCTATCCATAGAGATGCATAGCTACGAGAGAGGGACAGCATCTACATACCCTTGTAGATCGCTAAGTGGAAGCTTTTATCAACATAGTTGATGTAGTCGTACACCTTCACGATCCGTCCCGATCATGTATCGAACGTACGGCACCTCCGCGTTCAACACACGTTCAGCTCGATGACATCCTCGCCTTCTCGATCCAGCAAGAGAGGTGAAATAATAGATGAGTTCTGGCAACATGATGACGTGATGACGGTGGTGATGGAGAACAATCTCCTTAGGGCTTCGCCAAGCAGAACGGAAACTATGACGGAGGATAAACTAGAGGGGGCGGGATTGCCGGCACACGGCCTGGTGAATCTTGATGTGTTCCGGGTGCTAGCCCTACCCCTCTATTTATATGTTGAACCCTGGGTTCGTTTCTTGGAGAAAGAGCCTCCTCAAAGTCAATTTAGCTCGCAAGGCAAGAGTCCTTCTCGGACTCCAGGACCAGACGCCAGGGTCCACGGCATCTGGCCCTAGACACCAGGGTCCCTGGCGTCTGGCCCCTGGCCTCCACAAAACTTCCTTTTGCACCTTCCTAAAGCCCCGTGGGCTTTACTCCTTGGCCCAAATAAAGTGTTCTCGCACCAGATGTCACGCCCAATATGCGACCCTATCCAAAAGGAACTCGAAGGTCCCACCATGGATAGACCCGCATATTGAAACGCTTTTGCAAGGTGGATATCATTACATCAACATTACATAATAGGTAGGGATACATACAAGAGGCATACATGCCACAAGAATACAACGTCATCATACATAAGATCAACATCCGACTACGGATGAAACACAAACAGAAGCTCAAACGACATCCACCCTGCTAGCCCAGGCTGCCGACCTGGAACCTATCCCCTGATCGAAGAAGAAGCAGAAGAAGAACTCCAAAACAAGCAAACATCGCTCTCGCGTCATGATCATCGCATAACCTGTACCTGCAACTGTTGTTGTAGTAATCTGTGATCCACGAGGACTCAGCAATCCCATTACCATGTGTATCAAGACTAGCAAAGCTTAATGGGAAAGGAAGGGGTAAAGTGATGAGGTTGCAGCAGCGACTAAGCATATATGGTGGCTAACATACGCAAATAAGAGCGAGAAGAGCGCAAATGGAACGGTCGTGAAGCTAGCAATGATCAAGAGGTGATCCTGAACTCCTACTTACGTCAAACATAACCCAAAACCGTGTTCACTTCCCGGACTCCGCCGAAAAGAGACCATCACGGCTACACACATGGTTGATGCGTTTTAATTCGAATCTGGTGTCAAGTTATCTACAACTGGACATTAACAAATTCCCATCTGCCACATAACCGCGGGCACGACTTTCGAAAGATAATACCCTGCAGGGTGTCCCAACTTAGCCCATGATAAGCTCTCGCGATCAACGAAGGATATTCCTTCTCCCAGGAAGACCCGATCAGTCTCGGAATCCCGGTTTACAAGACATTTCGACAGTGGTAAAACAAGACCAGCAAGACCGCCCACTGTGCCGACAAATCCCGATAGGAGCTGCACATATCTCGTTCTCAGGGCACACCGGATGAGCCAGACGTCGGGTTGGCATAGACCCTGGTTCCCCAGGGGCGCCGGACATCGCTCGGTTTGGACCAACACTTAGACAAGCATTGGCCCGGGGGGGCTAAAATAAAGATGACCCTCGAGAGAGCGACTCCCAAGGGAAAAGTAGGTGGTGGTGAAGCAAATGGTAAAACCAAGGTTGGGCCTTGCTGGAGGAGTTTTATTCAAAGCGAACTGTCGAGGGGGTCCCATAAATCACCCGACCACGTAAGGAACGCAAAATCCGGGAACATAATACCGGTATGACGGAAACTAGGGCGGCAAGAGTGGAACAAAACACCAGGCATAAGGCCGAGCCTTCCACCCTTTACCAAATATATAGATGCATTAATAATATAAGAGATATTGTGATATCCCAACATAACCCTGTCCACCATGGAGCAATCTTCAACTTCACCTGCAACTAACAACGCTATAAGAGGGGCTGAGCAAAGCGGTAAAATAACCAAACAACGGTTTGCTAGGAAGGGTGTCAAAGGTTAGAGGCTGACATGGCAATTTGGGAGGCTTGAAGAGCAAAAGATAGGTAGCGCAACATAGCGATAGAACGAAGCAACTAGCATAGCAATGATAGTAGTGAGATCCAGGGTAGCGGTCATCTTGCCTGAAATTCCGCAAGGAAGAAGAACGAGTCCATGACGAAGATGAAGCCACGAAGACGAACCAAGCGTAGACGAATGAATCCTCACGATCGCAACGAAACAGGAACTATCAAAAAGAAGCACACAACATGGTAAACACACCACACATAGACAAGACATGATGCACAACAAGCATTATGCATGGCAAAGCTACATGGAGCTAGTCATGGTAAGAGATGATGCAAACAAGAACCACACATCAAGGCAAGTTTAAATGAGGCCCGAAACAACATATAACAATTCTGGTAAGTCCTCATATGCAAGTTTTGAAGTTGGTCCAGAACTGAATAAACCTTATGTTCAAGTTGTTAAACAGCAAGTTAAGATGTACCACGATGAACTACACGAAATTCTAGTCAAGTTACATATAAAGTTTATTAGATTCGAAGCTACGGCCTAGAAGATATGAGCAAAACAAGTTAAACATGGCATTGATGCAAAATGCATACCAACATCAAGCAAACACCTCAAAACAAGGATGCAACATGATAATATGAAACTACATGCAAAATCAAGCAAGTTTCATATAGAGCTCACTCACAATGGAGCAACGCTTCAACACATACACTATACAAGTTTAAAGGACAAGCTGTCCAAAACAGCAACTAGGCATATTGCAAGCACCAAAATAACATGCTACAGCATCCCAACGTAAGAACAAAAGGCATGGGCATGAAGTACAGGTAAAGCATGACAAAACATGAACACTGAGCTATCTCCATAAATCACTAGAACATGCTCAAAAGGACATGGCAAGATTGCAAATAATATCAGTTTCAGTCATTAGCAGAAATAACATCAGGTTGCAATGTTTAGAGCTATCAAAAACATGTTACAGGAACTTATCATGGCAAACAAAGGCATGGCATGAATCTACTAATTGCATATAACAAAAGTCCTTTACTGACCATGAGCCAAAAAGGATCAGAAGATAAAATGGCACCCATGTAAACATGGCAAATAATATGACAGATTCATACATGGCAGGAACAACAATAAGTAGGCATGTTGGTGAGCTTGAATCACTCACCTCAGAGCAATACATGGAATGACAAGGCAACCAACAGTAATAAGACATGTTTATGAAGCTAAGCATGGCAAGAACAAGTTCATAGGGTGCATGAATCACTAAAAACAATCATGGCAACATTGAACTTAAAGTTAACAGGCTGACAGCAACATTATATAGCAACTTTGGAGCAAGATTACAACATCTACAGCAGGCTATAAATACAACCAGGGGCATGGATGGATAGATCATGACATGTGTAACAAAACATCCTTAGTGAACATCTCCATATTATGCACATAATGACTTGTAGCAGCAGGTTTACATAGGATCACGAAATAACAGATTCAGCCTAGCAAAACAGCAACAAGTACCCTACTTAACAAGCTTGATGCACTCACCACACAACTCACAAAAATACATGGATAGCACCCCTGTAAAGATGGCATGACATAGTTCAAAACACATGTAGACATCAACCTCATAGGATGCACACACCAAACATGGCAAAAATGACAAATGAGCATGTTGTGATAACAGACAGCAGATAACATTATATAGCACTCTTGCAACGATGATTCGGGCATCAAGATGGACTCAAATGAACATGATGCAATGGAATGAAATGTAGAGCATCTCACAGCGAACAATTTGACATATTACACGCACAAAACAGAGCAGCCTGCAGCAAGTTATGATGCGCTGAACATGGCATGATAATGTCAAAATCTCAGGAAGTGGAAAACGGGGTCAACCTTCGTTTTCAGATCTGGATCCGGGCTCGCCGGAGTAGACGCCAGAGTTGAGGAAGAGATGGCCGGAGAGGCTCGGGGAGGCCGGGAGGAGGCGGATACGGGGCCAGCTCGGCCGGAGATGATGCGGGGCGCCATGGCGGTGACCGGAGGGCGGCGCGACGGGGTCGGAGGGTGCGGCGGCACGACTGGGCGGCACGGGCGGCGCTGCAGCGGGGGAACCGAGGCGGCTCAGGGCAGGGAGGCGAGGTCC